>NW_027335428.1:982-1204 GCF_000331145.2 Cicer arietinum
AATCCAGTTACACAAATGAACTTATTGCATGCACAAGATTGGTTAAAAACCCTAATTATACAAGAATAAGCCTACGAAGGATGAAAATGACCTAAATGTTCATCCAATGACACAAATGAACTTATTGCAAGCACAAGATTAGTTAAAAACCCTTATTGAACAAGAATAAGCCTAAGGAGGAAGAAAATGACCTAAATGTTCATCCAATGACACAAACACACC
>NW_027335429.1:0-9134 GCF_000331145.2 Cicer arietinum
GACTGTCATATTGAGGGAGTAATTCTAGAACGGATTTTCTACTGCACCCTCAACCCATTAATATTGTCGGTGACATAAATTATTATTATTATTTTTTTAATTTCGAAATTCAAAAATAGCATCTATTAAATAAATGCTTTGTTTTATACATTTTGTACAATGTATGGCCATATTAATAGCATCATATGTGTGGGCAAGAATACAATCATTTAGAAATAAATAAATATCATGGTTTTGAGATTTTGTTGGTAATCGTTGATATGTTATATATATATATATATATATAATTTATGATCTAAGTGCTATTTTAATATATGATCTTAAGTACTTTAATATATTATATATAAGCACAAATTTATATTATATTTTGCTACTACATCTTTCTACAATTAATTAATTAGACTTTGTATAAAAAAAAGTTTGATTGTTCAAAAACATCACGGCCTTATACTATTATACACTATTAATTTTTATTTGACATCAATGTATAAAAAGAAATCACATGATCGATTTTTAAAATAGACTAAAGATCTAATTTAAGAGTAATGTAACTTCATAATGATACAAAAAAATCAAGCAGGTTTATAGCTTTCGAAGATCGTTAGTGTATAGGAGTATACATGAGAATTAAAAATATATAGGAGAACCTCATGCAACCTAAAGAAAAACAAATAATAACACTACATATATAGGAGTATATATGCATAATATCAAGGAAAATATATACATTCTTGTAAAAAATAAAATTAAAAATAGCTATTATTGATTTCATATCGTTTAAATTTGTTGAGATTTACACTACCTATTTTATGTGTAACTACTATTAAACACGCAATTGAATTGGTTTTATATCAGTATGAAAATGTTTTGATGGCTTTTAGATTAACTTTTAAAAATAACTTAATGTTATAAAATACATGAAATTCAGGTTATTCTTAATAAATAAATAAAAACTAATTTTTAATCCTTAACAAATCACGTTAGTGTTTTATTCAAATTTATTCATGCATTGTGACAATGTTGATGTGAATTCCATCGGTCATTTAATTGGCCATATGTAAGAAATTAACATGATGTTAGTGACATTTAGGGTCAAATAACAACAACGATATTTGAAAATTATTTTTAAAATCCATAAATCAGAAAATTTCATCTTTCTTTTTTATTTCCTTCTGTGTTCTTCCAACAATGAAGGATTAAAATCAGATAATTTGTTCATACTATATACTATGTTCTTAAATGTGATGAAGACTTTTTCATCACCTTCCAAAAATGAGATGAGTGTGACATAAAGTTCCCTAAGAGTTAACACGATGAGAAATACTGTCACATGATAATTTTTCATCATAAGCAACATTTTCATTGTTTTAAACCATTAATTATCATATTTATTTTTGGTCATTGTAACATATTAAATCCCAAAACAATCTATTTAATATTTATAACTATTTAAGTCATTTAAAACTATTTAAAATTGTGGATTCTCAAAATCTTTTTGAGGCAAGGATATCACAACACATGTATACAACTCATACGTAATTATTTAAAAAAAGTTAGTTAATAATAAAATTTGGTTTAACGCCATATATTTGAGAACAAAAAAGGTGTTACAAATTTAATTTTATGTCGGATAGTAAAATATAGTACATTTATAGTTCAATTGGTAGTACGAATGAATGAACAATGATACATATCCCTTAGATACTAGATTCAATTTTCACGGAACATAAAAACTTGCTAATTTCCAATGGTGTGAAAGGTGTGACGTGAGAAGTTCATGAGTATAATGTTGGTTGGCGGCCTAATTGATAGTGAAAATGAATGAATGATGATACTTATCTCCTAAGTACTAGATTCAATTCCCACACAAGAAAAAAAAACTTACTAGTTTTCGATGGTGGAGAATGGGACAAGAAGGTCCTAAAATACTTATTTTTCCTATCTCTAACCAGCATGAAGGTGTTCTGCACATGCGACCATATAGTGCCTCATATGGCACCATTTTGATACTTGCATGGTAGCTATTGTTGTACGAAAAACTCTACTTATATACTTGAGGATGATACGCAATACTAATATACATACGGGTTCCTAGAGATTAACGAAAAGCTTTCCAAAATTTTGATGTGATTGAACTCGAGACTCCTATAAAATACAATGCTACAAAGTACTATATGTAGTCTCACTACTTTGTTCAGGAAGAGCTAGTCTAATTAAAGGTGTTGAAAAAAGTCTTATAATAGGTAGAAAGTGAGTTGATTTGGTTAATTAACTACAATTATCTGAATAGAGTCGTACCAGAAGTACACCTACGATAAAGTCCATGGATATAGAATCTCATTTCCACTTAAGTGTCTTTAAGGTAGCAACGTTCTTGTTTGTCTTCGATGCCCTATAACTTAATTTAAGGTAACGTTTTAGTCCCTTATCTTTTTTTTTTCCTGATTTAGTCCTTTATTCCTAATAATATCAAATAAAGTATGAAAATATGAGTTTATTTGAAGATTTGCGTTACGGATTTGATGAAATTTGTATTATATTGAAGAATATAATTAATTTTATGAGTTTTGATTGAATTTTTTTTTTGAATTTTTGTTTAAAAAAGGATAACGTTGTTGAAATTTTAAAACATAAAATATCAAATTGTCATTTAAAATCAAAATAAAGGACTAAATCGGAAAAAAAAAGATAAAGGACTAAAGCGTTACCTGAAATTAAGTTAAGGGACCACGAATGTAATTTAGCCTATAATATATCATTCAATAACTATTATCTACTAATCATCTTTACTTCCAAATTCAATTAGTAATGTTTATAATTAAAATACAATTTAATTTTAATTTAATAAATCAAATGTTACCGCACAAAGCTCATACCAATATCTAGTTATTTATTATTTGTGTTTTTTAAGGTTGTCTGAGGTATTTTGACATCTTTTAAAGGTCGCCATTTTTACTACCTAATGAGGTAATTAACTTGTGTATTGAGTCAATTAATAAGATAATCAAATTGGAATATTCAGTTTTGATCAATTTGAAAAAACAATAAAGAGTACTCCGTCAATCTCACAATAATTATCAATTTATATCATTTCAAACATATTATTAAATGAAATTAAATAAAATAAAGTAGTAATTTTATTAAATTATCCGTGCATGCATTGGTTGTTGATCCTTATCATAAATACAAAGTAGAATATAATGGTTTTAGAGTGGTACACCTAATATTAATTAGGCTAAATTTGGTACTTTAACTTAATTTCAGGTAACGTTTTAGTCATTTATCTTTTTGTTTTTCGAGTTGGTCCTTTATTTTAATTTTAAGTGATAATTTGATATTTTATGTTTTAAAATTTCAACAATGTTATCCTTTTTTATACAAAAATTAAAAAAAAAATCATCACAATTTTCAACCAAAACCCATAAAATTAATAATCATCTTCAATATAATGCAAATTTTATCAAATCCATAACTCAAATATTCAAATACACTCATATTTTCATCTCCAACAATATCAAATAAAAAATGAAATATGAGTTTATTTCAATATTTAAGTTATGAATTTGATTAAATTTGTATTTTATTGAAGATGACAATGAATTTTATGGGTTTTGTTTAAAAAATTTGATGATTTTTTTGAATTTTTATAAAAAAAAAAAGGACAACATTGTTGACTTTTTAAAACATAAAATATCAAATTGTCACTTAAAATTAAAATAAAGGACCAACTAGGGAAAAAAAGAAGATAAACGTTACTTGAAATTAAGTTAAGGGACCACAGATGTAATTTAGCCTATTAATTAAAGGGTACAATTTGAAATAAAAAATAATTAATACCACATTGAAATTTGAAAACGACGTTCGTTTTTAGTTATCTAGTTTTGCCAAAATTACCCTTGTAAAATGGAGGGATTAGTATTTATTTTTTAATGAACTTGTATTTCATAAATCAATTTTTCCTACCTTTCAAAGGATGTTGATATGCTTCTGAAACATATCAGCACTTCAAATCTACATATTTCAACATAGAGCAACAAACTATTAATGCAAAAGATAAGTTGTTGAACATGAATGTTGCTTTGTTTTGCATTATGAAACAGAGAGGCCAATAATTATATTTTTAAGAAAAATATAAATAAATGATTTTTTTTCAAATATTAAAAAATTGCTAGATCATCAAAGGTTACAACATTTATGAATCTATCTACATTTATTCGGAATCTATAAATATGCTTGATTTTTTTATCAAACTAAGGTAACATTGCTCCTAAATTTGATTTTTAATCTATTTAAAGATAGATCTTCTGACTTCTTTACAAACATAGATATCAAATAAACTTTTAAGTAGCTAATATGCTATATTATGCTTTTGAAAAACTCCAACTAAACATAAAAATAGTGTATAATAGTATAAGGCCTTCATGTTTTTGAATAACCAAACTTTTTTGTTACAAAGTCTGTAACACTCCGTTTTTCAAAGCGAGGGTATATATATATATATATATATATATTTTTTTTAAAGTAATTAAATTAAAACAGAGAAATAAATAAAGAAGTGCCTTATGATAAATAATTGAGTCATTATAATTTACAAGCAGCGGAAAAGTTTCTCCAAATATGAATCCAAAACATTTACACAACAACAAATGGTACATGGAACCCATTCAAATAAGATGTCAAACTGACAATATTAGTATACGTACAGTTTTCCAAATTAAAAATACTCCAACCCAAAAAGAAGGACGCCTAGTCCCTATACATCAACCTAATCTGATCATCCTACCAAAAAACTATACACCCTGAGTGATCTCCACGCGCCCCGTGGGATCCTCCTATCGTAACTGCAGTCAAGCGCTCCCATCTCCATTCCCGTTCGTAGGGTACGAACCGGTAGGACCGTCCTGACTCTCATCTGAGGGCAAAGCCCAGATTTCCACAATAATTGTAAAGGGTCACCAACCGAAAAATAACAGTTAACACATAGCATATAAGTTTTTAAATGCTCAAAATAACTTTTCAACTAAGCATGCACCTTAACAGGATTTTCAATATGTGAAAAGTTCATACAATACTTGCCAATTAAAAATGAACTCAAAATGAAGTTCTCAAACCATCAAGTAATACATAACTGACCAAAGCATTGATAAATCAATTGAGCAATCGATTATCTAACTCAAAATAAGGACTTTTGCTGAGCCAATCGATTGCCAAATCGATTTGGTCAGTTCTGCTGAGTTTCTGCATGACCAAATCGATTTCTAAGTCGATTTTGTCAGTTCTGATGAGTCCCTGGGTTGCCAAATCGATTTCCAAATCGATTTCGGCAGTTTTGCTGAGTTCCTGCCTCTCTGCCAATCGATTTCCAAATCGATTTCTTAAAAGATTTTGAAAGATATATTTATACAATCGATTGGCAAATCGATTAGGTCAAAATGGTGAACTTCCTGCAACTCATCCAATCGATTGGGAAATCGATTTCCCTCATCATTTTTCCAAAAATTCATGAATTAACTCAAGTCATTCCTACTCAAGTCCACAACTTAACACTTAGCAATTCCTACGCGATTACCACGGCAAATGGGATTTCGAAAACCATCATACTTACACACAATAATTAACACATAACACTTAGCACCATCAACGCGATTACCACGATAAATCAAAATTCAAAACACTCAATCATAGACTCGAATCAAACACGACTCGCGTGCCAAGCACCCTAATGCAATGCGTATATGCCAAAATGCATGGACTCGGAATTCCAAACCAAAACCCTCCTCGAAGGGCCGTAAATCATAATTGTACCGCCTATCGCAGGCCAAAGTACCAATTACCGAGGTGCCACCTATCACAGGGTCAGCACGATTTACTAAAATGCGTAAATCATAAACGTACCACCTATCACGGGTCAGTACAGTTTACCGAGGTGTCACCTATCACGGGTCAACATGATTTACTAAAAGAAAAAGCGTAAATCGTAAACGCACCGCCTATCACAGATCAGTACTGTTTACCTAGGTGCCACCTATCACGGGTCAGCACGATTTACTAAATTTACTAAAATCGTAAATCGTAAACGTACCACCTATCACGGGTCAGTACAGTTTACCAAAGTGTCACCTATCACGGGTCAATACAATTTACCAAAATGAAATGCATGAGCATACACAGACTCCATCCACAACAATCGTTAAGCAAATGCAGATATTAAAAGATTCCCCATTTTTAACACCCATTTAACTTAAACGACTTTCAAACAACATTAATTAAATAAGTCATTAAGAGATTCCCCGTTCTTAATACCGATTTAACTTAATGATTTTCAAAACAAAACGTTAAGCAAACAGTCATATTAAGAGATTCCCCATTCTTAATATACTTTTGACTTAAACGATTTTCTCGCAAAACATGCAGTAAACGAGTCATTAAGAGATTCCCCATTCTTAACACTCATTTACCGAATCAAAACATTCAGTAAACAAGACATTAAGAGATTCCCCATTCTTAATTCTCATTTACTGAAACAGTTTTCAAAAACAAACATTAAGTAACCAAGACATTAAGAGATTCCCCATTCTTAACGTCCACTTAACTTAAACATTTTCCTCAAATGCACATTAAGTAAACCGAGGTATTAAAAGATTCCCCATTTTTAATACTCGTTTAACTCTAATGGTTTTCAAATTCCACAGAAACAAACTCAAATATACTCTCACATTCAATCCATAATTCACACCAAAACACATCAATCAACAAACAACAAGTATGAACACGCCAAATACGACGAACACAAATCAACACAACATAACACCCAAATACATCAGACTTCATTTACTCATAATCATACACAAGTGAGTTAAAATTCATTTTCCACGAAACATTCATCAATATCGTCAAAACCTAACTCTAAGATTTTACCCACAGAACCTTAGATTCATTTTCCCTAAATCAATACATTCAACCCTAACAAATTCCTTTCCACACAACTACAAATAAGTCCCTAAATGCAAACTAAAAGTTTGGAAGGAGCCCTTACCTTAACGTTAGCTTTAACGTGCGTTTCCGGTACCGCGAGTAATTCCGATAAAATCTCCGCTCGCTACCGTTTCACCCGAAACGCATTAAATTCTCCGTAAAGGATTCATCGCAGTTAAATTCAATTTATTTATCGACGAGAAATTTTAATTGGCATCAAAATATCTTTTTGATTATAAAACTCCAAAATATTATTAACTTTGGCTTAAAAGCCTCCGAGCCAAAATCCAAAATACACCAAAAATACATAAAGGGTACTTTAAAATTATGGGTCTTACATTACTCCCCCCCTAAAATTAGTTTCGTCCTCGAAACTATGCGTCGATAAATAGCTCTGGGTGTTGATCTCTCATCTTGCTCTCCAGTTCCCAAGTCGCATCTCCAGTAATTGGGTTCCAAATTACCTTGACCAATAAAACATGCTTGGTCCTCAATCGCTTGATCTTCCGGTCATCAATTCTCACAGGTGGTACTTCGAACGACAGTT
Source organism: Cicer arietinum (assembly GCF_000331145.2). Lineage (NCBI taxonomy): Eukaryota > Viridiplantae > Streptophyta > Magnoliopsida > Fabales > Fabaceae > Cicer > Cicer arietinum. The sequence continues at coordinate 7,523 of NW_027335429.1, forward strand.
TATCCTTTAGCTGGATTGTGTCTGGTTCGATCACACGAGATGGATCTGCAAGATATTTCCTCAACTGTGACACATGAAACACGTCATGAATATTGGACAGTATCGGAGGTAATGCAATCCGATAAGCAACCGGCCCAACTCGTGCAGAAATCTGATATGGTCCAATGAATTTCGGAGTCAACTTCTTCGATTTCAAGGCTCTACCTACTCCAGTAGTAGGTGTGACTCTCAGAAATACATGGTCACCCTGTTCGAATTCCAAAAGTCTGCGACGCTTGTCCGCGTAACTCTTCTGACGATCTTGTGAAGTCTTCATTTTCTCCTTGATCTTCCTTACTTTAGCTGTGGTCTGTTGCACCATCTCTGGTCCGACAATCATATTCTCACCGTCTTTATACCAACACAAGGGCGTCTGACACTTGCGTCCGTATAAAGCTTCATATGGTGCCATTCCAATACTTGCGTGGAAACTATTGTTGTAAGTGAACTCAATCAACGGAAGTACATCATCCCAACTTCCTCTATCATCTAAAACACATGCTCTCAACAGATCTTCCAAGGACTGATTCGTCCTTTCAGTCTGTCCGTCCGTTTGTGGATGGTAAGCTGAACTCAATCGTAGCTTCGTTCCCAACGCTTCGTGCAATGCTCCCCAAAAATGCGATGTGAACTTCGGATCACGGTCTGATACAATGCTCGATGGTACCCCGTGTAACCTCACAATTTCAGCAATGTAGATCTCCGTTAGCTGATCTACCTTATAGGTGGTCCTTACCGGCAAAAAGTGAGCAGATTTAGTTAGTCGATCCACTATCACCCATATGGAATCATTCTTTCTCCTTGTCTTTGGTAATCCGGTTATAAAATCCATGGAAATGCTGTCCCACTTCCATTCAGGTATATCTAAAGGTTGCAACATTCCAGCAGGTCGCTGATGTTCCACCTTCGCTTTCTGACAAGTTAGACAAGTGGATACATATTCCGCCACATGTTTCTTCATTCCTGGCCACCAATAATTCTGCCTCAAATCCTGATACATCTTTGTTGCTCCAGGATGAATACTCAGCTTACTCTTATGCGCCTCTTCTAAAATCGTTTTCCGCATATCTGTAATGGCTGGTACACAAATCCTACCATTACACCGCAAAACATTATCTGCCCCAATCTTGAACTCATTCGTCTTCCCTTGCATTTCTGACAAGTTAGACAAGTGGATACATATTCCGCCACATGTTTCTTCATTCCTGGCCACCAATAATTCTGCCTCAAATCCTGATACATCTTTGTTGCTCCAGGATGAATACTCAGCTTACTCTTATGCGCCTCTTCTAAAATCGTTTTCCGCATATCTGTAATTTCTGGTACACAAATCCTACCATTACACCGCAAAATATTATCTGCCCCAATCTTGAACTCAGTCGTCTTCCCTTGCACTATTAGATTCCTCTTCTCTTGAATTAAGACGTCATCTTGAGAATTTGCAATGTCCTCAAGTAGTCCACTCGAGATCATAATCATTCCGAATTTCAAAATTCCCGGTGCAAACTCAACGTTCAAGTGCAGATCTCTAAAAGCTTCCCACAACTCTTGTTGTCTAGCCATAATTATTGAA
>NW_027335430.1:0-256 GCF_000331145.2 Cicer arietinum
GCCCAAGATTGGTTAAAAACCCTAATTGGACAAGAATAAGCCAAGGGAGGACGAAAACGACCTTAATGTTCATCCAATTACACAAACACACCTATTGTATGCACACGATTGGTTAAAAACACTAATTGGACAAGAATAAGCCTAGGAAGGACGAAAATGATCTAAATGTTAATTGAATGACACAAACACACCTATTGGATGCACAAGATTGGTTAAAAACCCGAGTTGGACAAGAATAAGTCTAGGAGGGACGAAA
>NW_027335431.1:0-1396 GCF_000331145.2 Cicer arietinum
CAACAACAAAATTAATTAATTTAAAAACCAATTGATATCTTAACTTGCTAAGGAAAAAAGTTTCTTTACCTTGTAAGTGTTACCTATCAACATGAATTTCTCCAATTTAAGCTCTAACCAATACGTCAAATTAAAAATTGAAATAAGAGAATAATTAAAATTTGATTTAAATATATTTTTTTGTCTTTGTAAATATGTTTCATTTTGATTTTAGTCCATGTAAATTCTAGCAAGTTTTATAAAAGTTCTAACAAGTTTTAAAAAAGTTCTTTATAAATGTTTTTTGGCAAAAAATAGTGACATGACTGAAGTAGCATATGATGACTGTGTAATTGTTGTTGACTAGACAATATTTAATATTTAATATTTAAAATTTAAAATCTATTTATTAACTCATTTAATTATTTAATTAAAAATTTAAAACTAATTAATTAATTAATAAACCAAAGACATAGATAAATAAGCCAACTAATACACCTCTTTTTCTTTTATCGTAAATCCTAAATCCAAAAACTAAAACTAAACATATTTGCAAGAATTAAATACATATTTAAATCCTAAAAAATTGTATTAGAAGATTGAAAAAAAAAAAAAACCCGATTTAAGACAACAAAAAAGACAAATTTGAAAACATAGTGTACATTTCTACATAATTTCAACATCATTGCATAATAAAATTCATAGATCGACAAATCAGCTGAAGATATTTAGATTGCCAAACCACTTTTATCTGTTTCTCTTCTCCAACATAATTTTCAAAACATAGATAGCAAATCCGCATTTTGTTTTTATCGATGATTTAAAGATGATTTATAACACGATTGTTAAAAACTAAATAGTAGAAGTTTTTCAAAAAAGTCCTTACTTTTTTTTATACTTAAATACATTCTGTATCCATTATTTTATAAAAATTGAACTTTTAGTTCCCTCATTTGTAAAAGTGACTTTTTAGTTTCTCTATTAACTAATTATTTAAATTATTTTTAGTCTCAACTATTTTTTATGGTGTAACATTCTCATTAATGACATGGTACTTAAATTGACACTTGTGAGTTGGATAAAATACTTATTATGTTATTATTGTTGTAATTAATTTTATTTATTATATTAAAAATAAATTTACTTTATTTATATATTTAAATATTTAAATTTATTAAATTTTAAAAAATTTAAATAAAATGTTAAAACTTATTTATTTTATTCAAATTTAAACTAAACGGGTGGATAGATACGGGTATCGGGTTGAAAAACAGATAAAGTCAAGTTACTTGGGTGTTTACCGTCGATTTTGGATGTCAAAAGATGATCCGTCGGGATCCGAGCCTGAGGAGAAAGAGGAGGAGGAGAGGGGCTTAGCGCTTTACAATTAGTATGTTGAATGTTATTAACTAAAGCA
>NW_027335432.1:0-364 GCF_000331145.2 Cicer arietinum
TTGTTGAATTGATTATCAATCTTGTTAATGTTTTTAAAAGACTGCCATAAACCTTTTTCATAAAAGTGAGGTCATAATAATCAACATCTTGTGCAGCCAATAAGTTCATTTGTTTCATTGGATAAACATTTAGGTCATTTTCGTCCTCCCTAAACTTATTCTTGTCTAATAAGGGCTTTTAACCAATCTTGTGCATACAATAAGTTCATTTGTGTCATTGGATGAACATTTAGGTCATTTTCGTCCTCCCTAGACTTATTCTTCTCTAATTAGGGTTTTTAACCAATCTTGTGCATGCAATAAGTTCATTTGTGTCAATGGATTAACATTTAGGTCATTTTCGTCCTCCGTAGGTTTATTCTTG
>NW_027335432.1:580-3084 GCF_000331145.2 Cicer arietinum
TCCAATATGTTCATTTGTGTCATTGGATGAACATTTAGGGCATTTTCGTCCCTAGGTTTATTCTTGTCCAATTAGGGTTTTTAACCAATCTTGTGCATCCAATAGGTGTCTTTGTGTCATTAGATGAACATTTAGGTCATTTTCGTCCTCCCTAGACTTATTCATGTCGAATTAGGATTTTTAACCAATCTTGTGCATACAATAAGTTCATTTGTGTCATTGGATGAACATTAAGGGCATTTTCGTCCTCCCTAGGCATATTCTTGTCCAATTCTGGCTTTTAACCAATCTTGTGCATCCAATCAGTTCATTTGTGTCATAGGACGAACATTTAGGTCATTTTCGTCCTCCTTAGGCTTATTCTTGTCCAATTAGGGTTTTTAACCAATCTTGTGCATCCAATAGGTGTGTTTGTGTCATTGGATGAACATTAAGGGCATTTTCGTCCCTAGGTTTATTCTTGTCCAATTAGGGTTTTTAACCAATCTTGTGCAACCTATAGGCGTGTTTGTGTCATTGGATGAACATTTAGGTCATTTTCGTCAATCCTAACCTTATGCTTGTCAAAATAGGGTTTTTAACCAATCTTGTGCATGCAATAAATTCATTTGTGTCATTGGATTAACATTTAGGTCATTTTCGTCCTCCTTAGGTTTATTCTTGTCAAATTAGGGTTTTTAACCAATCTTGTGCATCCAATAGGTGTGTTTGTGTCATTGGATGAACAGTTAGGTCATTTTCGTCCTGCCTAGGCTTATTCTTGTCCAATTAGGGTTTTTAACCAATCTTATGCATCTAATAAGTTCATTTTTGTCATTGGATTGACATTTAAGTTATTTTCGACTCCCTAAGTTTATTCTAGTTCAATTTGGGTTTTTAACAAATCTTGTGCATCCAATAGGTGTGTTTGTGTCCTTAGATTAATATTTAGGTCATTTTCGTCCTTCCTAGACTTATTCTTGTCCAATTAAGGTTTTTAACCAATCTTGTGCATGCAATAAGTTCATTTGTGACATTGGATTAACATTTAGGTCATTTTCGTCAACCCTACCGTTATGCTTGTCCAATTATGGTTTTTAACCATCTTGTGCATCCTATAGGTGTGTTTGTGTCATTGGATGAACATTTTGGTCTTTGTCGTCCTCCTTAGACTTATTCTTGTCCAATTAAGGTTTTTAACCAATGTGGTGCATCCAATAGGTGTGTTTGTGTCATTGGATGAACATTTAGGTCATTTTCGTACTCCCTAGGTTTATTTTTGTGCAATTAGGGTTTTTAACCAATCTTGTGCATTCAATAAGTTCATTTGTGTCATTGGATTAACATTTAGGTCATTTTCGTACTCCTTAGGTTTATTTTTGTGCAATTAGGGTTTTTAACCAATCTTGTGCATCCAATAGGTGTGTTTGTGTCATTGGATGAACATTTAGGTCATTTTCGTCCTTCCTAGACTTATTCTTGTCTAATTAGGGTTTTTAACCAATCTTGTGCATTCAATAAGTTCATTTGTGTCATTGGATTAACATTTAGGTCATTTTCGTCCTCCCTAGGTTTATTTTTGTGCAATTAGGGTTTTTAACCAATCTTGTGCAGCCAATAAGTTCATTTGTGTCATTTGATCAACATTTTGGTCATTTTCGTCCTCCCTAGGCTTATTCTTGTCAAATTAGGGTTTTTAACCAGTCTTGTGCATCCAATAAGTTCATTTGTGTCATTGGATAAACATTTAGGTTAATTTCTTCCTCTTTAGGCTTATTCTTGTCCTATTAGGGTTTTTAACCAGTCTTGTGCATCCAATAAGTTCATTTGTGTCATTGGATAAACATTTAGGTTAATTTCTTCCTCTTTAGGCTTATTCTTGTCCTATTAGGGTTTTTAACCAGTCTTGTGCATCCAATAAGTTCATTTGTGTCATTGGATGAACATTTAGGTCATTTTCGTCCTTCCTAGACTTATTCTTGTCTAATTAGGGGTTTTAACCAATCTTGTGCATACAATAAGTTCATTTGTGTCATTGGATAAACATTTAGGTTAATTTCTTCCTCTTTAGGCTTATTCTTGTCCAATTAGGGTTTTTAACCAATCTTGTGCAGCCAATACGTTCATTTGTGTCATTGGATGAACATTTAGGTCATTTTCGTCCTCCTTGGGTTTATTCTAGTCCAATTAGGGTTTTTAACCAATCTTGTGCATCCAATAAGTTCGTTTGTTTCATAGGATGAACCTTTAGGTCATTTTCGTCCACCTTGGGTTTATTCTAGTCCAATTAGGGTTTTTAACCAATTTTGTGCATCCAATAGGTGTGTTTGTGTCATTGGATGAACATTTAGGTCATTTTCGTCCTCCCTAGGCTTATTCTTGTCCAATTAGGGGTTTTAACCAATCCTGTGCATCTAATAAGTTTATTTGTGTTATTGGATTAACATTTAAGTTATTTTCGACTCCCTTAGTTTATTCTAGTTCAATTAGGGTTTTTAACAAATCTTGTGCATCCAATAGGTGTG
>NW_027335433.1:0-1402 GCF_000331145.2 Cicer arietinum
CCTAATTTGACAAGAATAAGCCTAGGGAGGACGAAAATTACCTAAATGTAAATCAAATGACACCAATGAGCTTATTGGATGCACAAAATTGGTTAAAAACCCTAATTGGATTAGAATAAACCTAGGGACGACGAAAATGACCTAAATGTTCATCCAATGACACAAACACACCTATTGGATGCACAAGATTGTTTAAAAACCCTACATGGACAAGAATAAGCCTAGGGAGGACGAAAATGACCTAAATGTTCATCCAATGACACAAACACACCTATTGGATGCACAAGATTGTTTAAAAACCCTACATGGACAAGAATAAGCCTAGGGAGGACGAAAATGACCTAAATGTTCATCCAATGACACAAACACACCTATTGGATGCACAAGATTGTTTAAAAACCCTACATGGACAAGAATAAGCCTAGGGAGGACGAAAATGACCTAAATGTTCATCCAATGACACAAACACACCTATTGGATGCACAAGATTGTTTAAAAACCCTACATGGACAAGAATAAGCCTAGGGAGGATGAAAATGACCTAAATGTTCATCCAATGACACCGACACGCCTATTGGACGCACAAGATTGGTTAAAAACCCTAATTGGACAAGGATAAGCCTAGGAAGAACGAAAATGACCTAAATGTTTATCCAATGACACAAATGAACTTATTGCATGCACAAGATTGGTTAAAAACTCTAATTAGACAAGAATAAGCCTATTGAGAAAGAAAATCACCTAATTGTTCGTTTAATGACACAAATGAACTTATTGGATGCACAAGATTGTTTAAAAACCCTAATTGGAAAGAATAAGCCTAGGGAGGAAGAAAATGACCTAAATGTTAATCCAATGACACAAATGAACTTTTTGGATGCCCAAGATTGGTTAAAACCACTAATTGGTCAAGAAAAAGCCTTGGGAGGACGAAAATGACCTAAATGTAAATCCAATGACCCAAACAAACCTATTGGATGCACAACATTGGTTAAAAACCCTAATTGGACAAGAATAAGCCTAGGGAGGACGAAAATTACGTAAATGTAAATCGAATAACACAAATGAACTTATTGGATGCACAAAGTTGGTTAAAAACCCTAATTGGATTACAATAAACCTAGGGAGGGCGAAAATGACCTAAATGTTCATCCAATGACACAAACACGCCTATTCGATGCACAAGATTGGTTAAAAACCCTAATTTGACAAGAATAAGCCTAGGGAGGACGAAAATGACCTAAATGTTCATCCAATGACACAAACACGCCTATTCGATGCACAAGATTGGTTAAAAACCCTAATTGGACAAGAATAAGCGTAGGGAGGACAAAAATTGCCTAAATGTAAATTCAATGACACAAATGAACTTATTGGATGCACAAGATTGGTTAAAAACCCT
>NW_027335434.1:0-3772 GCF_000331145.2 Cicer arietinum
ACCCTAATTGGACAAGAATAAGCCAAGGGCGGACGAAAATGCCCTAAATGTTCATCCAACGACCCAAACACACCTATTGTATGCACTTGATTGGTTAAAAACCCTAGTGGGACAAGAATAAGTCTAGGGAGGATGAAAATGCCCTAAATGTTCATCCAACGACACAAACACACCTATTCACACCTATTGGATGCACGTGATTGGTTAAAAACCCTAATTGGTCAAGAATAAGCCAAGGGAAGACGAAAATGCCCTAAATGTTCATCCAATGACACAAACACACCTATTCACACCTATTGGATGCACGTGATTGGTTAAAAACCCTAATTGGTCAAGAATAAGCCAAGGGAAGACGAAAATGCCCTAAATGTTCATCCAATGACACAAACACACCTATTCACACCTATTGGATGCACGTGATTGGTTAAAAACCCTAATTGGTCAAGAATAAGCCAAGGGAGGACGAAAATGCCCTAAATGTTCATCCAACGACACAAACACACCTATTGGATGCACGTGATTGGTTAAAAACCCTAGTTGGACAAGAATAAGTCTAGGCAGGATGAAAATGCCCTAAATGTTCATCCAACGACACAAACACACCTATTGGATGCACAAGATTGGTTAAAAACCCTAGTTGGACAAGAATAAGTCTAAGGAGGATGAAAATTACCTAAATGTTCATCCAATGACACAAACACACCTATTGGATGCACAAGATTGGTTTAAAACCGTAATTGGACAAGAATAAGCCCAGGGAGGACGAAAATTACCTAAATGTTCATCCAATGTCACAAGCACACCTATTGGATGCACAAGATTGGTTAAAAACCCTAATTGGTCAAGAATAAGCCAAGGGAAGACGAAAATTCCCTAAATGTTCATCCAACGACACAAACACACCTATTGGATGAACAAGATTGGTTAAAAACCCTAGTTGGACAAGAATAAGTCTAGGGAGGATGAAAATTACCTAAATGTTCATCCAATGACACAAACACACCTATTGGATGCACAAGATTGGTTAAAAACCCTAGTTGGACAAGAATAAGTCTAGGGAGGATGAAAATTACCTAAATGTTCATCCAATGACACAAACACACCTATTGGATGCACAAGATTGGTTAAAAACCCGAATTGGACAAGAATAAGCTAAGGGAGGACGAAAATGACCTAAATGTTCATCCAATGGCACAAATACACCTATTGAATGCACAAGATTTGTTAAAAATCCTAATTGGACTAGAATAAACAAAGGGAGGACGAAAACGACTTAAATGTTCATCCAACGAGACAACTGAACTTATTGGATGCTCAAGATTGGTTAAAATTTTTAATTGGTCAAGAATAAGCCAAGGGAGGACGAAAATCACCTAAATGTTCATCCAATGAAACAAACACACCTATTGGATGCACAAGATTCGTTAAAAACCCTAATTGGACTAGAATAAACCTAGGGAGGAGGAAAATGACCTAAATGTTCGTCCAATGACACAAACACACCTATTGGATGCACAAGATTCGTTAAAAACCCTAATTGGACTAGAATAAACCTAGGGAGGAGGAAAATGACCTAAATGTTCGTCCAATGACACAAACACACCTATTGGATGCACAAGATTGGTTAAAAACCCTAATTGGACTAGAATAAACCTAGGGAGGAGGAAAATGACCTAAATGTTCGTCCAATGACACAAACACACCTATTGGATGCACAAGATTGGTTAAAAACCCTAATTGGACAAGAATAAGCCAAGGGAAGACGAAAATTCCCTAAATGTTCATCCAACGACACAAACACACCTGTTGGATGCACAAGATTGGTTAAAAACCCTATTTGGACAAGAATAAGCTAAGGGAGCACGAAAATGACCTAAATGTTCATCCAATGACACAAACACACCTATTGGATGCACAAGATTCGTTAAAAACCCTAATTGGACTAGAATAAACCTAGGGAGGAGGAAAATGACCTAAATGTTCGTCCAATGACACAAACACACCTATTGGATGCACAAGATTCGTTAAAAACCCTAATTGGACTAGAATAAACCTAGGGAGGACAAAAATGACCTAAATGTTCATCCAACGACACAACTGAACTTATTGGATGCACAAGAGTGGTTAAAAACTTTAATTAGACAAGAATAAGCCAAGGGAGGACGAAAATGAGCTAAATGTTCACCCAATGATACAAACACACCTATTGGATGTACATGTCTGGTTTAAAACCATAGTTGGATTAGAATTAGTCTAGGGAGGATGAAAATGACCTAGATGTACATCAAATGACACAAACGTACCTATTGGATGAACAAGATTGGTTAAAAACCATAATTTGACAAGAATAAGCCAAGGGAGGACGAAAATTACCTAAATGTTTATCGAATGACACAAACACACCTATTGGATGCACAAGATTGGTTAAAAACTCTAATAGGACTAGAATAAACCTAAGGAGGATGAAAATGACCTAAATGTTCATCCAACGACACAAATGAACTTATTGGATGCACAGGATTGGTTAAAAAATTTAATTGGACAAGAATAAGTCAGTGGAGGAATAAAATGACCTAAATGTTCAAACAACGACACAAACACACCTATTGGATGCACAAGACTGGTTTAAAACTATAGTTCGACTAGAATAAGTCTAGGGAGGATTAAAATGACCTAGATGTACATCCAATGACACAGACACACATATTGGATGCACAAGATTGGTTAAAAACCATAATTTGACAAGAATAAGCCAAGGGAGGACGAAAATGATCTAAATGTTCATCCAATGATACAAACACACCTATTGGATGCCCAAGATTGGTTAAAAACCGTAATTGGACAAGAATAAGTCTAGGGAGGATGAAAATGCCCTAGATGTACATCCAATGACACAGACACACATATTGGATGCACAAGATTGGTTAAAATCCCTAATTGGACAAGAATAAGTCTAGGGAGGATGAAAATGCCCTAGATGTACATCCAATGACACAGACACACATATTGGATGCACAAGATTGGTTAAAATCCCTAATTGGACAAGAATAAGTCTAGGGAGGATGAAAATGCCCTAGATGTACATCCAATGACACAGACACACATATTGGATGCACAAGATTGGTTAAAATCCCTAATTGGACAAGAATAAGTCTAGGGAGGATGAAAATGCCCTAGATGTACATCCAATGACACAGACACACATATTGGATGCACAAGATTGGTTAAAATCCCTAATTGGACAAGAATAAGTCTAGGGAGGATGAAAATGCCCTAGATGTACATCCAATGACACAGACACACATATTGGATGCACAAGATTGGTTAAAATCCCTAATTGGACAAGAATAAGTCTAGGGAGGATGAAAATGCCCTAGATGTACATCCAATGACACAGACACACATATTGGATGCACAAGATTGGTTAAAATCCCTAATTGGACAAGAATAAGTCTAGGGAGGATGAAAATGCCCTAGATGTACATCCAATGACACAGACACACATATTGGATGCACAAGATTGGTTAAAATCCCTAATTGGACAAGAATAAGTCTAGGGAGGACGAAAATGATCTAAATGTTCATCCAATGGCACAAATACACCAATTGAATGCACCAGGTTTGTTAAAAATCCTAATTGGACTAGAATAAACATAGGGAGGACGAAAATGACTTAAATGTTCATCCAACGAGACAACTGAACTTATTGGATGCTCAAGATTGGTTAAAATTTTTAATTGGTCAAGAATAAGCCAAGGGAGGAATAAAATGA
>NW_027335434.1:3909-4570 GCF_000331145.2 Cicer arietinum
AAACCCAAATTGGACAGGAATAAACCTAGGGAGGACGAAAATGACCTAAATGTTCATCCAATGACACAAACACACCTATTGGATGCACAAGATTGCTTTAAAACCATATTTGGACTAGAATAGGTCTAGGGAGGATGAAAATGACCTAGATGTGCATCCAATGACACAAACACACCTATTGGATCCCCAAGATTGGTTAAAAACCCTAATTGGACAAGAATAAGCCAAGGGCGAACGAAAATGCCCTAAATGTTCATCCAACGACACAAACACACCTATTGGATGCACAAGATTGCTTTAAAACCATATTTGGACTAGAATAAGTCTTCCCTAATAGGTCAAGAATAAGCCTACGGAAGACGAAAATGACCTAAATGTTCGTCAAATGACACAAACACACCTCATGGATGCACAAGATTGGTTAAAAACCCTAATTGGACTAGAATAAACCTAGGGAGGATGAAAATGACCTAAATGTTCATCCAACGACACAAACACACCTATTGGATGCACAAGATTGGTTAAAAACCCTAGTTGGACAAGAATAAGTCTAAGGAGGATGAAAATTACCTAAATGTTCATCCAATGACACAAACACACCTATTGGATGCACAAGACTGGTTTAAAACCATAGTTGGACTAGAATAAGTCTAGGGAGGAT
>NW_027335434.1:5496-8317 GCF_000331145.2 Cicer arietinum
ACAAACACACCTATTGGATGCACAAGATTGGTTAAAAACCCTAATAGGACAAGAATAAGCCTACGGAAGACGAAAATGACCTAAATGTTCGTCCAATGACACAAGCACACCTATTGGATGCACAAGATTGGTTAAAAACCCTAATTGGACTAGAATAAACCTAGGGACGATGAAAATGACCTAAATGTTTATCAAATGACACAACTGAACTTATTGGATGCACAAGATTGGTTAAAAACTTTAATTGGACAAGAATAAGCCAAGGGAGGACGAAAATTACCTAAATGTTCATCTAATGACACAAACACACCTATTGGATGCACAAGATTGGTTAAAAACTTTAATTGGACAAGAATAAGCCAAGGGAGGACGAAAATTACCTAAATGTTCATCTAATGACACAAACACACCTATTGGATGCACAAGATTGGTTAAAAACTTTAATTGGACAAGAATAAGCCAAGGGAGGACGAAAATTACCTAAATGTTCATCTAATGACACAAACACACCTATTGGATGCACAAGATTGGTTAAAAACCCTAATTGGACTAGAATAAACCTAGGGAGGATGAAAATGACCTAAATGTTCATCCAACGACACAAACACACCTATTGGATGAACAAGATTGGTTAAAAACCCTAGTTGGATAAGAATAAGTCTAGGGAGGATGAAAATTACCTAAATGTTCATTCAATGACACAAACACTCCTATTGGATGCACAAGACTAGTTTAAAACCATAGTTGGACTAGAATAAGTCTAGTGAGGATGAAAATGACCTAGATATACATCCAATGACACAAACACACCTATTGGATGCACAAGATTGGTTCGAAACCCAAGTTGGACAAGAATAAACCTAGGGAGGACGAAAATGACTTAAATATTTATCCAATGACACAAACACTCCTATTGGATGCACAAGATTGGTTCGAAACCCAAGTTGGACAAGAATAAACCTAGGGAGGACGAAAATGACCTAAATGTTCATCCAATGACACAAACACACCTATTGGATGCACAAGATTGGTTAAAAACTTTAATTAGACAAGAATAAGCCAAGGGATGACGAAAATGACCAAAATGTTCATCCAATGACACAAACACACCTATTGGATGAACAAGATTGGTTAAAAACCCTAGTTGGACAAGAATAAGTCTAGGGAGGATGAAAATTACCTAAATGTTCATCCAATGACACAAACACTCCTATTGGATGCACAAGACTGGTTTAAAACCATAGTTGGACTAGAATAAGCTAGTGAGGATGAAAATGGACCAGATATACACAAACACACCTATTGGATGCACAAGATTGGTTAAAAACTATAATTTGACAAGAATATGCCAAGGGAGGACGAAAATTACCTAAATGTTCCTCCAATGACACAAACGAATTTATTGGATTCACAAGATTGGTTAAAAACCCTAATTGGAAAAGAATAAGCAAAGGAAGGACGAAAATGGCCTAAATTTTCAACCAATGACACAAACACACATATTGGATGCACAAGATTGGTTAAAAACCCTAGTTGGACAAGAATAAGTCTAGGGAGGATGAAAATTACCTAAATGTTCATCCAATGATACAAACACTCCTATTGGATGCACAAGACTGGTTTAAAACCATAGTTGGCATGAATAAGTCTAGTGAGGATGAAAATGACCTAGATATACATCCAATGACACAAACACTCCTATTGGATGCACAAGACTGGTTAAAAACAATAATTTGACAAGAATATGCCAAGGGAGGACGAAAATTACCTAAATGTTCCTCCAATGACCCAAACGAATTTATTGGATGCACAAGATTGGTTAAAAACCCTAATTGGAAAAGAATAATCAAAGGACGAAAATGGCATAAATTTTCAACCAATGACACAAACACACATATTGGATGCACAAGATTGGTTAAAAACCCTAGTTGGACAAGAATAAGTCTAGGGAGGATGAAAATTACCTAAATGTTCATCCAATGACACAAACACACCTATTGGATGCACAAGATTGGTTAAAAACCCTAGTTGGACAAGAATAAGTCTAGGGAGGATGAAAATTACCTAAATGTTCATCCAATGACACAAACACACCTATTGGATGCACAAGATTGGTTAAAAACCCTAATTGGACATGAATAAGCTAAGGGAGGACGAAAATGACCTAAATGTTCATACAATGACACAAACACACCTATTGGATGTACAAGCCTGGTTTAAAACCATAGTTCGACTAGAATAAGTCTAGGGAGGATGAAAATTACCTAAATGTTCATCCAATGACACAAACACACCTATTGGATGCATTATTGGATGCACAAGATTGGTTAAAAACTATAATTTGACAAGAATATGCCAAGGGAGGACGAAAATTACCTAACTGTTCATCCAATGACACAAACACTCCTATTGGATGCACAAGACTGGTTTAGCACAAGATTGGTTAAAAACTATAATTTGACAAGAATATGCCAAGGGAGGACGAAAATTACCTAACTGTTCATCCAATGACACAAACACTCCTATTGGATGCACAAGACTGGTTTAGCACAAGATTGGTTAAAAACTATAATTTGACAAGAATATGCCAAGGGAGGACGAAAATTACCTAAATGTTCCTCCAATGACACAAACGAATTTATTGGATGAACAAGATTGGTTAAAAACCCTAATTGGAAAAGAATAAGCAACGGAAGGACGAAAATGGCATAAATTTTCAACCAATGACACAAACACACATATTGGATGTACAAGATTGGTTAAAAACCGTAGTTGGACAAGAATAAGTCTAGGGAGGATGAAAATTACCTAAATGTTCATC
>NW_027335435.1:0-3615 GCF_000331145.2 Cicer arietinum
CCAACATGTGTAGCTTTGATCCATTCCATTACATACTAGATGTCCTTCTAATTCATCTTCTCTCACACATTTTCCAAAACAACATTTTTAAACAAGGACAAACTACTCTATTTGGATCTTTTGCATTCTTCACTGCAAACTCAACAAACTCCTTCACTCCAATTTCATACTCTTTTGACAATCGATTGGCTGAAATCCATTTCCTATCCATATTATACCACCTATATAAATGCAGTAACAAAAATAATAAGCTTTCAAAACATATCAACAAGTTTCAAAAAGAAACCAATATCAACTAACAATTTCAAAACAGAACAGATCATGTGGTATGAGTTTTTGACAATTTCAAAACATAACAGATCATGTGTAAAAAATACCTTAGACAACGTAGATGGCCGCACAGTACGTAGAGGATATTAGGGTTCCCAACGTATATAATTATTTGAAAGATGTAGAGGATATGATATAACAATTTTTAGTAGATTTAATATATATGTAACAAAACATAACAGATCATGTGTAAAAAATACCTGAGACAACGTAGATGGCCGCACAGTACGTAGAGGATATTAGGGTTCCCAACGTATATAATTATTTGAAAGATGTAGAGGATATGAGGGTTTCCAACGTATATAATTATTTGAAAGATGCAGTTTACAGCGCTTGTGAAAAAAGCGTTGTAATAGGTAGTTAAATTCAATGAAAGCGCTTGAATTTTACAGCGCTTGTGAAAAAAGCGATGTAACTGATACGCGAAAGCGCTTCCTTTTACAGCGCTTTTTTGACAAGCGTTGTAAAGGCCTTATAACGTGATGCGCAAACATTATATGACCTACTACAGCGCTTGTTTTACAGCGCTTGTCATCAAAAGCGCTGTAAAAGGTTCCGTTATTTTTAAAATATAATTACAACAGCGCTTGTGTTTAGCAAGCGCTGTAAAATGGGCGCTGTTAAATGTCATTTTTGGCGTAGTGAATATTGTAAATTGGAAGTCTATCTAAAAATTAAATAATATTCTTCTTTCGGCTCTAATTCTCTTATTCATGTGCTTGTATTTAACTCTGTGTTACAATTTGATCTGACGCTTATGAGACTTACCAGGTCATTGAGTTTTTTTTCGGGTTTTGGTTTTAAATTGTGATTTTCAGTTATCATTATGACTGAAATGACAATGACATTGTTGCATAACGATGACCATAAATTTAAAACCATAGGCTAGATTGCAAGTAGAGTCTGACCTCGATTGATTCATTACTGTTACTGTGTTGAGATAACACAAATGGTTAGATAAAACCCATTTGTGACAATCTTTATGTGTTGTTAGGTAGTTTTTTTCATTGAATTGAATGAGTAATTGAATTTTCAAAGTATGAAATCATTACACCACTAAGTAGAATACTTGTGCATGAATATGAAAGGATGATTGGTAGTGTAAAACAGTACTCATTAGTGTAATTGATTGACATAATTTGAGTGTAATAAGAAATGCATAATAATGTTATAAAAAATTCATAAAAAAAGAGAGAGAAAATGAATCATTACTCAACACTAAATGGAATAATTGTGAATAAACGTCAAAAGAGGATTGATACCATAAAATATTACTCATATAATTGATTGACATAAATTGAAAGAGATGAGAAATGCATAATAATTTTAAAAAAAAAATACATAATAAGATGGCAAAAAATAAATTTGGGGGTTTGTTTTATGTATATAATTTGATAATAATCTAGGTAAGATTTCACAATTTTGTCCTTAGGGTTGAAGCGGCATATGTTGTTTATAAATTAGAATTTTGGTGTATCCAAACAGATTTCATATAATGCAAACAATGCTTAAAAATTATTTGTTTGAGATAATTTTTTTTCTAGTAATGAAACAATTTACTATTTTGTACCCAAAAAAAATATAGTATTTGAAAGAAGTTAAAAAAAAATATTTTATTATATAACCATACATAAAAGTATCAATATTTTAGAGAACATACAAATTTTTCTTTAAGTCTATATCAACAATGGTATAACAAGACGAAATAGAAAAAAGTTTATTAAAATAATATAAATTGAATTTAAAAAACTTTATACTTCAATAACGAATTGTTGGTCTAATTTTAAATTACATTCTAATTTAAATATTAATTTTAGTTAACTAATAAGTGACATGTGATAGATTTGTATATTTTATAGATCTCACTAAAAATAACTATTTTTCATTAAAAACATGTTTTTTATTCGTAATGATACTATGTAATATTCAATATGAAGAAATTAAATAATTGTAGAAACTAAAAGTGCGGAATAGGTCTATCTCGTAGACATGAATCATTTATTATTCTTCATGTGAAAAAGTCTTAGAAAGTTAAGTGTTACACTCTTTGACTCGATATGTCTAAAGATGAAGTTAGAAATTTCAGTATTACTGAAATTTTAGGGATGTGTATTGGTATTAGAAACATGTTTCAAGTTTCAACATATATCCGACAAATACATTGAATGACAAATAATATATGTAATGAACTATAACTACAATTTGGATGAAAAAAAAGTGATGTATTTGGAGAAAATATCAACAGAAAAAATTGATCACAAATATATTATATCATATAAATAGATGATGTATAATTAATAATAATGATGCTATAAATTTGTGATAAGTTTATGTGATGACATGTGATTAATGATACTGATGTTATAAATTGTGATGAGAATATTGAAGTAACCCTATAGTTGATGAAATAATTGTGATTCCAATTTGTGTTTGAGATAACGGTCTTAATGGAGTATCATAGGCCAATGAGGGGAGAAAATAAATATTGAGAATTTGTGCAGTGTAGATTATTTTGTCATCATATAGGTAGGGTCTGACAAGCCTAGTGATTTATGGGAAGTACAACTGAATGAGCCTGGTTGTGGTGGTCTCTTGTTGAGCCTTAAGGCAAGATTGTTAGACCTTGGAGGTATTCGGGTGGGGAATTCCTAGGTGACTTGGAGCTAACACTCCAAATGTCGGGAGCTACCATGCAACACAGATCAAGGCTGATTTGAATTAGGTGTTGTAAAACCAAGAAAGTTCTTTGTTTTAAACACTTAGTGGAAAAACTGACATCTGTGAGGACTAGACGTAGCCCAAGTTGGGTGAATCATGATATATTCTTGTATAGTATTCTTTCTTTTATCTCCTTATTTATTAAGCCTGATTAATTACTTGAATTAAAATATAAACTGAATTTCTATTTTTTAAGCTAACCAAGAACGTTCTTCGTTTTGTGTTTTCTTAATCAAGATCATTCTTGAGTTAAATCCTTAAGTTTTTCAGGAATTTTTAAATAGGAACATTTACAATTCAAACCCCCTTCCTTGTAAATCGGTATTACTACTTCGGGATATTCTAGAAAGAAATTGAGATGATTACAAATCTGAGAAAATGTGTTTAATTGACCAATTAAATGAGTGAAAGAACATACATAAATTTGGATGAAAACACATAAAGTTTTCTGAGACAACTATCGATCACCTATCAATTTTCTATTTTTTTCTCAAAGTACGGTCGATTCTTCATCTTTTCTATTGTAGCGTTTATATGGCTAAGCTTTTCAGCTTTGATACTGTAGCA
>NW_027335435.1:3753-9519 GCF_000331145.2 Cicer arietinum
ATTTAAAATAATATTTTATTAATAAAATAATTTATTATAAAATTTGAGGTATTACAAACTTAAAAATAAAACTAGACTAAAGCGAAGACAAATGCAAAAACAGTTTCAACACAAGACAAGAATCACATATTTAACAAGAGTATGATTAACCATTAATGAAGAAAATAAATTATATTTTTTTTAAATATCCTTATCATAAATACCAAGTAGAATATATGACGTGAATGTAATATATATAATATTAATTAGAAGGAGTAATATTTATGCAAAAGTGCATTAAAAATTAAAATAATTATTTTATGCAAAAATGGTACTAGTCGTTAAAACGGAGGAAGTAATATTTATATTTTTATCAACTTGTATAAATATGGAGAACTACATCCCCACACACACGACTAACTATTATTTAAATTATACAAGGCATTTAGTATTTAAATACAAATAATTAAGTCCTTTGTTTTCTCCTATCTTTATATTAAAAACGTCTCCAACTCATTTTTTATTTAAGGGTCTAGATTATGCTATCCCTCATGTCATTTGAGGGATTCATTCCTGTATTTTGCACAAGGAAAATAATAATAATATAATAAAATTAATGATAATAATAATAATTTTGAACACAATACGCCATTATTAGCTATTTATTAATAAATTTAGAGAAAGGGCATAATTTATCTATCATGCCACATATATGATGCTCTGAACTTATTCATACATTGTACAAAACAAAGCATTGCTAACAAGGTGGACTAATTATGTAATAGATATTAATATGGTAATAATTATTTAGAAATGGATGTGACATTTGGGAGATTGTAAATTGGTTGCTTCACATCTGGAGGCTAGATAATTGACTCTGTAACAGGCTCTGGATCAGGCTCTGAAGTAAAAGGGTTTGGAATAAAAGGCAGTGGAAGATAAGAAAAGATAGACCCTAGAAAACCAGGAATACTAGACTCTCGATAAGTAGACTCTGGAATAGACTCTTCGGGTTCGGTGTGCTTGGTGGGATGGGTGTCCTTGGTGGGATGGGCGTCCTTGGTGGGATGGGCGTGCTTGGTGGGGGGCTTGTGCCTAGGTTTCCAACCATCGAGATTTGGTGTCTTCGAGATTTCAGGTTTTAAAATTGAAGATTTTCCAACAGATATTTTTGAGTTATATTTAGGTACAAAGTCAAAATCAGCAAGCCCTTGTGGAACAAGGATAAGAGCAGCAAGGAACATCATTGGTAAAGATAACAAAAAGGAAATCATTTTCATAACTTGTTTTAATTTTGGTATGTAACATATAGAGAATGAACAAGTTTTATACTAATTCAATGGAGTCATTTATTATAACTCTTGAAAATATTAGATCACCACTACCATTCTAATTGGTCATATATATTGCCCCTTTTATCATTGGCTCTCCTTATGTGTTAGTTTTCTTTTTATTAATTGAACACCACACTTCATATCTATCTCATGTAATTTACCAAAGAACAAAAAAGATACATTAATGTTATTTATTGAGTGAGATTAAAATTTACGTTAATTTAAAATTGGATTTTATTGTAAAAATAATTATTTGAAACACTTTTTTACACATGTACACAATCATATTTAGCCTTATAGATATTTATAGATATATTTTAGAAACTAACTTAACAAATTAGAATAGCATTATAGTGGAATTTAATTGTACACGTAAAAATGTTTTATGCATATAAACTATTTTTTATAAAAAAGTTAGTGTGTTATTGAGATATTTAAAAAATTATTCTCTATAAAATATATTGCGCCATGTCAATATTCTACTAAATATTTTTTTTTTTTTATTTTGAGATAAAATTTATACATATGATTTATGTGATTATACATTTCAATATTTTATTTTATTTATTTTATGTATATATTAAAGTTTTCTCATTCGTTATGATCCTATAAACCTAACTTAAAATGTTAGTATCTATGACTGCAAGCAAAAGATATCCAATTTAATCATTAAAACAAATATTTTATTGTTTGAATTTACCACTTTAACTACAACCATATCAACATACAATTACTTTTTCAAATGGGATTAGCTATATGGCTATTACAACATTGCAAAAAGTTTTTAACCACAATCCATTTAATGATATTTTCATGATAAAAAATATCAATTTATCATTTGTTAAGTGAGTAGATTGAGTAAATAATTATTTGAACCATTTTTTACACATGTATACAATCATATTTAGCTGTATAGATATCTATTACAATATATTAAAATATAATTTTAACTCTATTGAATGACATATCATACATTTATGTGTCACATGATAGCATTTACGTCATATCGTTTATATTTTTATGTAACACCTTTCATATGTCTCTACTATTTATCTCACATGTTTTATTCCTCAATTTAATTTTTGCATCTCACACATCATATACATAAGTTAAAAACCCTTTCAAAAAATGCCGTCTTAAAAATAATTTTATCATTTTCTCACTCCAATCAACATTTATGGCTCCTTCAATTCTAACTTTACATATCCTATAGATTAATTGAAAAAAAAATAACGTTATCTCATCCAGATGTTCCACTAATCATTTGCAAATATAAACCCGATCTATCGAAGCCATATATGAATCCGATCTCATAAAGTCATATCTGAATCCGATCTCACAAAGTTACATCTGTTCATTTTTTGGAAAATTTTGTGTCATCGATACACTTATCTTCGCCTATGTAACTAACTATAAATTTTCCACACAACTAGACAAAACACTTTTATATATTGTTTTGTGTTCTAAGATATTTTATCGTTATCAAAAGAAAAAAAATTAAAACTAGAGCATTTGATACATTCAAATGTATATACTTTGAGTTTGAAAAATTGAATTTATACGTCGCATACAGTTTGTAGCTTATGTCCTACTAAAACAAATTATAGCTTATGTCCTCAAATAAATAAATAAACTATTTTCATTTATAAAATTGATGCGACGTTCAAACATAACCTCTTTCATGTTTATTTGATTCAATATTAGAGAGTTCAAATTCGTATTACATCTAACTAAATCATGATAAAATATAAACTTTTAAAATAATGTGATCTTAATTTTTTTAATTTTAATAATAATATTTAATCAATGACATTTTACTCTTTAATACGAAATATTGCAATGTTGATTTTTTTTAATAGTTAATAATCGATTTTTTGATTAATTTTTAAAAAATAATTGAAATTTACTTTAAACAAAACATTTAAAGTTTCAACAAAAAAATGCATACTAATACTAAATTTAATTTAAACATTCATGAATCTTTTAAGTTATTATTTTATTTTTAATATTCTTCCACAAAAACTTATTTTTAATTGAAAACATATTTCTTTTATAAAGAAATGATAGTAAATTAGTAGTTTTATCTGACTTTGGACTCAAAAACTGCAGAAAACTCTTGAGTATTCCTCAACAATCAAACTATAACCTAATTCAAATATGTAATCATGGTAATTCATTACATATAAATTCATATGTTTTTATTGTAATTCATTTTATATAAATACAAGTAATGCTTAAATTGCAACAACAAAAAATTAAAAAAATTCAACGAAATGTTACATCTATAAAGTTATCGGAAAATTTTGAAACAAAAAAGACATATTGGAACTGAAGCATCTTAACACTTTTCAAAGGTATATATTTTAAGTTTGAAAAATTGAATGTTTGAAAATATGGATTTACATGTAAGAAAGAATTCAAGTATTTACAATTTTCTTTCATTCTATTAGAATTTCATCACATCTTTAGTATTCTCTATATCAATTTGTAGTTTATGTCGTGTTAAAAAAAAATGTAGCTTATGTTCTCAAATATTTTCATCTACAAATTTGATATGACCATAAAATATGACATATTTCATGTTTAATCAATTTAATATTAAATAATCCAAATTCATCACGCATCTCACTCAAACGTGATAAAATATAGACTTTTAAAATAATTTAAACTTATTATATTTTAATTTTAATACAAAATTGATCAATGACATTTTACTCTTTAATTCAAAAGATTGCAATTTTTATTAATAGTTTGATAAAGTTATGTGATAAATAATTGTAATTGAAGTTTACCTTAAACAAAATATTTCAAGTTTCAACAAATAATATACATTAATACTAAAATTAAATAAAAAATTCAGTTATCCAAAAAGCTTCTATTTTATTTTCAATTTTCCTTTGCAAAAAAATAATAATAATGATATATTCAATATCATTATTAATAACTGAAACATATTTTTTTTAAGTAAATATTAGTAAAGTAGTATCTATATTGGTTTTATCAGATTTTGGACTCAGAAAACTATTCTTAAAACTCTTTAATGTCCCTCATTTAAATTGCCCTAATAAAAAGTAAACGAAATGTTACATTACAGAAAAAAGAACTCTAAAATTCATTACAAATCTTTGGACCATATGTTTGGTTTATCTTTGCTACACAAAATGGTAAAGTAAAAGTCTTAGATGTTGAAAAAAAATCAAATATAATTAAAGATAACTATCTCAATAATGTGGAATATTTTCACCCACCTGTGCAGATAAAAGGTCAAACAGAAGAATAAATTCCAAGAACAATAATAATTGGACGAAAATTAAATATGAGACAAACACAATTATAACGTGGAAAACTTCCCTCAAATTGAGAGAATTAAAACCACAATTATAATGTGGTACACCAGAATCTTCCTAATAACAATAGGGAACATCAAACAACAATAACAACCCTATAACAACCTTGTAACAACCTTCCACTAAAGCGGATATGCCAAAGTAACTCTTAGAGAAGGCTGATACAAGGTTGTTATAGGGTTGTTATTGTTGTTTGATGTTCTTGTTATTATGAAGACTTTGGTGTACCCGTTAATTATTATAGTGGAAGTTTTTACTAGACTAGGTCTCGTGGTTTTTATTCTCTTAATTTGAGAGAATTTTTTCACGTTAAAAATTGTGTTTGTCTCATATTTAATTTTCTGCCAATTATTAATGCTCTTAGAATTGTATTCTTCAGTTTGGCCATTTATCTGCACAGGTGGAGGAAAATATTCCGCATTATTGAGATAGTTATCTCTAATTATCTATGATTTTTCCCAACATTAGATGATTTAAGTTCTTTTCTCCCTCTATTTTTTTATTATCGGTATTTTGATTTAATTAATAATATTTTTAGGGTGCCTTAATATTTATAGGTAAATGGAACTGTCAATACAGTTGAGATGTCAATTAATCATGATGGTGTCTTTACACTTCCATATTTGCTTTAAAAAATGTTATTCGATCCCGACTCTCTAATTTCAAGTTAACAATGCATTTGATTATATCACATTAAGAAATGATATAACATTATTAGTTACAAATGTTCAAAGATTCTTCAAAAAAACAATCATGGTTAATTCTTCAACTAAAATCGTTGAGGAACAACAATAGTGCAAGTAAATCAAAATTTAAAGTGTGTAAAAAAAATAAATAAATGATGTTTATGAAAATAAAAAAATAAAAAAAATCATTTTCATTTCACATTGACATATTTAAAATTTTAACATTCTCCTAAATTTTAAGATTATAAATAATTATAGTGAAAAATATTTTTATATTTAAATAAAAATATGTCAACACCTAGCATGCAACGAATGAGTCACAATCTAATTTATAGATATATTTTTTAAACTAACTTAAATTAGAATAGCATTATAGTGTAATTTAATTGTACACATATAAAAATCTTTTATGCATATAAA
>NW_027335436.1:0-1410 GCF_000331145.2 Cicer arietinum
GATGAATATTTAGGTCATTTTCGTCTTACATAGACTTATTCTTGTCCAACTAGGGTTTTTAACTAATATTGTGCAACCAAAAAGTTCATTTGTGTCATTGGATGAACATTTAGGTCATTTTCGTCCTCCCTTTGCCTATTCTTGTCCAATTAGGGTTTCTAACCAATCTTGTGCATCCATTAAGTTCATTTGTGTCATTGGATGAACATTTAGGTCATTTTCGTCGTACCTAGACTTATTCTTGTCCAACTAGGGTTTTTATCCAATCTTGTGCATCCATTAAGTTCATTTGTGTCATTGGATGAACATTTAGGTCATTTTCGTCGTACCTAGACTTATTCTTGTCCAACTAGGGTTTTTATCCAATCTTGTGCATCCATTAAGTTCATTTGTGTCATTGGATGAACATTTAGGTCATTTTCGTCGTACCTAGACTTATTCTTGTCCAACTAGGGTTTTTATCCAATCTTGTGCATCCATTAAGTTCATTTGTGTCATTGGATGAACATTTAGGTCATTTTCGTCGTACCTAGACTTATTCTTGTCCAACTAGGGTTTTTATCCAATCTTGTGCATCCATTAAGTTCATTTGTGTCATTGGATGAACATTTAGGTCATTTTCGTCGTACCTAGACTTATTCTTGTCCAACTAGGGTTTTTAACCAATCTTGTGCATCCATTAAGTTCATTTGTGTCAATGGATGAACACTTTGGTCATTTCCGTCCTCCCTTTGCTTAGTCTTATCCAATTAGGGTTTTTAACCAATCTTGTGTATCCAATTGGTGTGTTTGTGTCATTCGATGAACATTTAGGTCATTTTTGTCCTTCCTAGACTTATTCTTGTCCAACTAGATGTTTTAACCAATATTGTTCAACCCATAAGTCCATTTGTGTCATTGGATGAACATTTAGGTCATTTTCGTCCTCCCTAGGTTCATTCTAGTCCAATTAGGGTTTTTAACCAATCTTGTGCATCCAATAGGTGTGTTTGTGTCATTGGATGAACATTTAGGTCATTTTCGTCCTCCCAAGGTTTGTCCTACTTATTCTTGTCCACTTAGTGTTTTTAACCAATCTTGTGCATCCATTAGGTGTGTTTGTGTCATTGGATGAACATTTAGGTCATTTTTGTCCTCCCTTGGTTTGTTCTAGTCCAATTAGGGTTTTTAACCAATCTTGTGCATCCAATAGGTGTGTTTGTGTCATTGAATGAACATTTAGGTCAATTGCGTCCTCCCTATGTTTATTCTAGTCCAATTAGGGTTTTTAACCGTTCTTCTGCATCCAATAGATGTGTTTGTGTCATTCAATGAACATTTTGGTCATTTTCGTCCTTCCTAGACTTATTCTTTACCAACTAAGGTTTTTAACCAATCTTGTGCATCCAATATGTGTGTTTGTGTCATTGG
>NW_027335437.1:0-780 GCF_000331145.2 Cicer arietinum
CAAGAATAAGCCAAGGGAGGACGAAAATGACTTAAATGTTCATCCAATGACACAAAAACTCCTATTGGATACACAAGATTTGTTAAAAATCCTAATTGGACAAGAATAAGCTTAGGGAGGACGAAAATGACCTCAATGTTCATCCAATGACACAAAAGAACTTATTGGATGCACAAGATTGGTTAAAAACCCTAATTGGACAAGAATAAGCCAAGGAACGACAAAAATGACCTAAATGTTCATCCAATGACACAAATGTACTTATTGGATGCAGAAGATTGGTTAAAAACCCTAATTGGACAAGAATAAGCCAGTGGGGGACGAAAATGACGTAAATGTTCATCCAATGATACAAACACACCTATTGGATGCACAAGATTGGTTAAAACCCTAATTGGACTAGAATAAGTGTAGGAAGGACGAAAAAGACCTAAATGTTCATCCAATGACACAAACACACCTATTGGATGCCCAGATTGGTTAAAAACCTTAATTGGACTAGAATAAACCTAGGGAGGACGAAAATGACCTAAATGTTCATCCAATGACACAAATGAACTTATTGGATGCACAAGATTGGTTAAAAACCTTAATTGGAAATGAATAAGCAAAGGAAGGACGAAAATCACCTAAATGTTCAACCAACGACACAAACACACCTATTGGATGCTCAAGATTTGTTAAAAACCCCAGTTGGAGAAGAATAAGTCTAGCGAGAATGAACATTACCTAAATGTTCATCCAATGACACAAACACACCTATTGGATGCACAAGATTGG
>NW_027335437.1:1581-2603 GCF_000331145.2 Cicer arietinum
AAAACCCAAATTGGACAAGAATAAGCCAAGGAAGGACGAAAATGACCTAAATGTTCATCCAATGACACAAACACACCTATTGGATGCACAAGATTGGTTTAAAACCCTAATTGGACTACAATAAGTCTAGGGAGGATGAAAATGACCTAGATGTTCATCCAATGACACAAACACACATATTGGACGTACAAGATTTGTTAAAAACCCTAATTGGACAAGAATAAGCCTAAGGAGGACGAGAATGACCTAAATCTTCATCCAATGACACAAACACACCTATTGGATGCACAAGATTGGTTTAAAACCCTAGTTGGACTAGAATAAGTCTAGGGAGGATGAAAATGACCTACATGTTTATCCAATGACATAAACACAACTATTGGATGCCAAATATTGGTTAAAAACCCTAATTGGACAAGAATAAGCCTAGGGAGGACGAAAATGACCTAAATGTTCATCCAATGACACAAATGAACTTATTGGGTGCACAAGATTGGTTAAAAACCCTAACTGGACAAGAATAAGTCAAGGAAGGACGAAAATGACCTAAATGTTCATCCAATGACATAAACACACCTATTGGATGCACAAGATTGGTTAAAAACCCTAACTGGACAAGAATAAGTCAAGGAAGGAGGAAAATGACCTAAATGTTCATCCAATGACAGAAACACACCTATTGGATGCACAAGATTTGTTAAAACCCTTATTGGATAAGAATAAGCCTAGGGAGGACGAAAATGACCTAAATGTTCATCCAACGACACAAACACACCTATTGGATGTACAAGATTGGTTAAAAATCCTAATTGGACAAGAATAAGCCAAGGAACGACGAAAATGATCTAAATGTTCATCCAATGACACAAACACACAAATTGGATGCACAAGATTTGTTAAAAAACCTAATTGGACAAGAATAAGCCTAGGGAGGACGAAAATGACCTAAAAGTTCTTCCAATGACACAAACACACCTATTGGATGCACAAGATTGGTTTAAAACCCTAGTTGGACTAGAATA
>NW_027335438.1:0-1799 GCF_000331145.2 Cicer arietinum
TAAGTCAGGGACTCAGCCATATTCGACCAAATCGATTTGGAAATCGATTGGCTTAAAACCTGGTGGCTCAGTACTCACTCAATCGATTTCCCAATCGATTGATTTCACCCCAGGATGCTGTTTTCATTAAAATCCTTCACCCCAGTCGATTTCCCAATCGATTGGCTTAGTGAAAATCCTCAGTTTGAGTTAAATGATTGGTTGCACATTAACTTATCCACGTCTTGATTTGTTATGTTTTAATTAGGGGATTGAGAACTTTATTTTGCTTTCATTTTTAATTGGCAAGTATTGTATGAACTTTTCGCATATTGAAAATCATGTTAAGGTGCATGCTTAGTTGAAAAGTTATTTTTAACATTTAAAAACTTAAATGCTATGTGTTAACTGCTATTTTTCGGTTGGTGACCCTTTACAATTATTGTGGAAATCTGGGCTTTGCCCTCAGATGAGAGTCAGGACGGTCCTACCGGTTCGTACCCTACGGACGGGAATGGAGATGGAAACGCGTGATTGCAGTTACATTAGGAGGATCTCACGGGGCGCGTGGAGATACTCAGGGTGTATAGCTTTTTGGCAGGATGATCAGATTAGGATGGTGTATAGGGACTAGGGGTCCTTCTTTTTGGTTGGGAGTATTTTTATTATACTAATATTGTCAGCTTGACACCTTATTTGAATGGGTTCCATGTACCATTTGTTGTTGTGTAAATGTTTTGGATCTATATTTGGAGAAACTTTTCCGCTGCTTGTAAATTATAATGACACAATTATTTATCCAAAGGCATTTCTTTATTTATTTCTCTGTTTTAATTTAATTACTTTAAAAAAAAAAATATACCCTCGCTTTGAAAAACGGGGTGTTACACTCCCAGTGGTGCCGCTGTTGCCGTATCTGCTCCTGCCGCTGCTGCTGCTGGTGGAGCCGCTGCAGCTACCACACCTGGCGCCGAGGCCAAGAAGGTACTGTTAGTAATGCATTATATTAGGTTTATGTCTTAAGGGTTATATTTAGTAATGATATATTATTGATTGATGTTTTAACCTAATACTATTGAAACTTCAATTGTAAATTGAAATTTGTGTACATTTTCAAGTTTGGATGATCATTTCATAGAGGCTTTGTTGAATGTAGTGTTAAATTTATACCTCGATGTTCAACATATTAGACAATAATTAGTGGGGTTTAATTTTTTTTAATGCGGGTAGACTGTAACCCTTTTAGATGTATAAAGACATGAAATAGACTTAATAGTTTTTGAGAACACATAGAACAGATTATTTGTGCTTGCTGTATTTTTTTTATACTTGTCACTTTTATTTATCGAGTCATGTTTCTGGTTTCTCTGAGCCCAGTTCGGAATATTTATATGTAAACCTACTGTTAAATTTTGTAATTTCGCTGTCTGAACGACAACAAAGATATTAATTGCTTTATGGTAACAAGATTGTAATTTGATTGTTGTAGTTTCATTGAAATTTGGGAATTCAACTATCAATTGTAGCTTAATAGTTCCTTGAGTGTAATTATCCACAATTAGTAATTGTATTTTTGGGTATTATTTTGCTCTCACATTAATTGAGTTTAATGTAGTATTATTATAGGTTATGCAGTTTGTAATCAGCACTGCACAGACTTTATTAACTGCATATTGTATATTGTACTAAAAAACTTATAGCTTACTTGCTACTTAATATGATATTGTATATAAGTTACTGAATGTGCTTCATATTTTGTGTTTGCAGGAAGAGGCAAAGGAAGAAAGTGACGATGACATGGGCTTTAGTTTGTTTGATTA
>NW_027335438.1:2071-3466 GCF_000331145.2 Cicer arietinum
GAGTGTTTTCTGGAGACACTTGTTTTGTTTTATAAATTGTTTATCTAAGTGAGTCTTAGCACCCTAAACCCTAAACCCTAAACCATTCACCATTCACCATTCATATTCATATAATAAAATAGAGTTATCAAATAAAGTAATACACACACGTGGTGTATATATATATAAATATATATAAACCATGTGTGTAGATATATATATCATGTGATATACATATATATATATACCATGTGGTAGATATATACACACGTGATATATATATATATATATATCACGTCCATGTGGGTAGATTTATATATATTACGTATGTGTATATTTTATATACACACGTGATATAAATATCTACCCACATGGACGTGATATATGAAGCAGCTCGCGATCAAATCTATACACCGCCATGAGTGCCGGCGAGTTAGCATGCATCTACTCCATCTTGATGCTCCACAATGACGGAATCGCAATCACCGTTAGTTTATTATCTTCCATTTAATCATCTTTCTAATTTACCAAATTCATTTTCAGATCTCAAATTTCTTTGCTTTTTTTTTTTTGTAGGCGGAGAAGATTAACACTATCTTGAAGGCTGTTGGTGTCACTGTCGAATCATACTGGCCAAGCTTATTCGCCAAACTTGCTCAGAATAAGAGCATTGACGATCTCGTTTTGAACGCTGGCGCTACCGGTGGTGCCGCTGTTGCCGTATCTGCTCCTTGTAAGACCCATAATTTTAAAGTACCATTTATGTATTTTTGGCGTATTTTGGATTTTGGCTCGGAGGCTTTTAAGCCAAAGTTAATAATATTTTGGAGTTTTATAATCAAAAAGGTATTTCGATGCCAATTAGAATTTCTCGTCGATAAATAAATTGAATTTAACTGCGGAAAATACTTTACGGTTAATTTAAGGCGTTTCGGGTGAAACGGTAATTTAATAAATATCTAGATTTTGAGATATTTGTTAAGTTATATTTATTATATTTATATATGTTTGTTTGGAGGGAAAAAGAAAGGAAAACTAGAAGGAAGGAAAAGGAAAAGAAAATAGTATATAAAGGAAGGAAGGAAAAAGGAAGAAAGGAAAAACAAAGGAAAGAAAAAGAAAGGAAGGAAATTTCCAAATTTCCATCTCCTTCCTCTGAACCTCACGCGAGAAAAACCCAAAATTCCATCCTTCTCCATTTTTCGTTTTCGTTGCTTCCTTTTCTTCAAAGCTAGTGACCCAAGATTGGGTTAGAGTTAGATCAAGGTTTTCGCAACTCCACTCTTCCTCTTTGATTCGAAAACGAAGAAAAACGGTTTTGAGATCCAAACACAAACCCCTTCGTTTCTCCTTGATCAAAACCTCATTTCTCGAAGAGATAGAAGGGAAAGTTGCTCACCACCACGCTACGGTGCT
>NW_027335439.1:0-419 GCF_000331145.2 Cicer arietinum
GTCATATTCGTCCTCCCTAGGCTTATTCTTTTCCAATAAGGGTTTTTTACCAATCTTGTGCATAAAATAGGTGTGTTTGTTTCATTGGATGAACATTTAGGTCATTTTCGTCCTCCATAGACTAATTCTTGTCCGATTAGGGTGTTTAACCAATCTTGTGCATCCAATAATTTCATTTGTGTAATTGGATGAACATTTAGGTCATTTTCGTCCTCCCTTGGCTTATTCTTTTGCAATTAGTGTTTTTAACCAATCTTGTGCATCCAATAAGTTCATTTGTGTAATTGCATGAACATTTAGATCATTTTTGTCCTCCCTAGGCTAATTCTTGTCCAATTAGGGTTTTTAACCAATCTTGTGCATCCCACAAGTTCATTTGTGTCATTGGATGAACATTTAGGTCATTTTCGTCCTCCCTA
>NW_027335439.1:1077-1292 GCF_000331145.2 Cicer arietinum
TAACCAATCTTGTGCATCCAATAAGTTCATTTGTGTAAATGGATGAACATTTAGGTCATTTTCGTCCTACCTAGGATTATTCTTGTACAAATAGGGTTTTTAACTAATCTTGTGCATCCAATAGGTGTGTTTGTGTCAATGGATGACCATTGAGGTTATTTTCGTCCTCCATAGGCTTATTCTTGTCCAATTAGGGTTTTTAACCAATCTTGTGC
>NW_027335440.1:0-1042 GCF_000331145.2 Cicer arietinum
CTCTCTAAAATACCCGACTTCTCCGTTTGTAGAATTCGTTATTTTGCACTGTTCTCCTTCACCATATCTCCGATTTGAGTGAAACCAACGCCAAAACGACCGTGTGAAAAGTGGCTATATTATCCACTTATTGGTTTTCTGATTTATGGTAATTTTTCTTGACCGAATTTCGAATTTAGTTTTTAGAGTATCTTTTCATAATTTATTTTTAACATTTACCCATAAATTGTCGAGCTATATTGATTGATCGAAAAAGAGTCAATGAACAAATGTTGTTTGCTCGTGCAATCCTATTTGTGTGTGAAAGCATCGAAATAAGGTAAGGGGTGAGAGAGCGTTTGAATTCATGAGTATAATATATTGTTAGATGAACTGGAAAACCATATTTCCCAACGATTCATCCGGGGCTCACTACGTATGGCAGTAGCCCTTTGAGTGATAAACTGATTAACGTAAAAATATGGGAATTGTGAGATTAAAATATGGAATAAAAATATTTATAAGGTGTTGATTGATTTAACTTTGTTAAATGTGTGGCATTTGATATTGTAACACCCCGTTTTTCAAAGCGAGGGTATAATTTTTTTTTCAAAAGAGATTCATAAAAACAAAGGAATAAAGAAGAAAATACTTTTGGATAAACATTTAAGTCGTAACACAACGACAAATAAGTCAACAGAATTTACAAGCAGCGGAAAAGTTTCTCCAAATATAATTCCAAAGCATTTACACAAATACAAATGGTACATGGAACCCATTCAAATAAGATGTCAAACTGACAATATTAGTATCAATACAGTTTTCCAAATTAAAATACTCCAACCCAAAAAGAAGGACGTCTAGTCCCTATACATCAACCTAATCTGATAATCCTACCAAAAACTATACACCCTGAGTGATCTCCACGCACCCCGTGAGATCCTCCTCACGTAGCTCCAGTCAAGCATTCCCATCTGTAGGGTACGAACCAGTAGGATCATCATGGCTCTCATCTGAGGGCAAAGCCCAGATTTCCACAATAGTTGTAAAGGGTCACCAACTG
>NW_027335441.1:0-1666 GCF_000331145.2 Cicer arietinum
TGCACAAGATTGGTTAAAAACCCTAATTGGACAAGAATAAGCAAAGGGAAGACGAAAATGACCAAAATGTTCATCCAATAACACAAACACACCTATGGGATGCATAAGATTGGTTAAAAATCCTATTTGGACAAGAACAAGGAGAGGCAGGACGAAAATGACCTAAATGTTCATCCAATGACACAAATGAACTTATTGGATGCACAAGATTGATTAAAAACCCTAATTGGACTAAAATAAACTTAGGGAGGACGAAAATGACCTAAATGTTCATCCAATGACACAAATGAACTTATTGGATGCACAAGATTGATTAAAAACCCTAATTGGACTAAAATAAACTTAGGGAGGACGAAAATGACCTAAATGTTCATCCAATGACACAAATGAACTTATTGGATGCACAAGATTGATTAAAAACCCTAATTGGACTAAAATAAACTTAGGGAGGACGAAAATGACCTAAATGTTCATCCAATGACACAAATGAACTTATTGGATGCACAAGATTGATTAAAAACCCTAATTGGACTAAAATAAACTTAGGGAGGACGAAAATGACCTAAATGTTCATCCAATGACACAAATGAACTTATTGGATGCACAAGATTGATTAAAAACCCTAATTGGACAAGAATAAGCCAAGGGAAGACGAAAATGACCTAAACATTTATCCAATGACACAAACACACCTATCGGATGCCCAAGATTGGTTAAAAACCGTAATTGGTCTAAAATAAACTTAGGGAGGACGAAAATGACCAAAATGTTCATCCAATGACACAAATGAACTTATTGGATGCACAAGATTGATTAAAAACCCTAATTGGACAAGAATAAGCAGTGGGAGGACCAAAATGACCTAATTGTTCATCTAATGACACAAACACACCTATTGGATGCACAAGATTGGTTAAAACCCTAATTGGACTAAAATAAACTTAGGGAGGACGAAAATGACCTAAATGTTCATCCAATGACACAAACACACCTATGGGATGCACAAGATTGGTTAAAACCCTAATTGGACTAAAATAAACTTAGGGAGGACGAAAATGACCTAAATGTTCATCCAATGACACAAACACACCTATGGGATGCACAAGATTGGTTAAAACCCTAATTGGACTAAAATAAACTTAGGGAGGACGAAAATGACCTAAATGTTCATCCAATGACACAAACACACCTATGGGATGCACAAGATTGGTTAAAACCCTAATTGGACTAAAATAAACTTAGGGAGGACGAAAATGACCTAAATGTTCATCCAATGACACAAACACACCTATGGGATGCACAAGATTGGTTAAAACCCTAATTGGACAAGAATAAGCCAAGGGAGGACGAAAATTACCTAAATGTTCATCCAATGACACAAACAAACCTATTGGATGCACTAGATTGGGTCAAAACCCTAATTGGACTTGATTAAATCTAGGGAGGAGGATATTGACCTAAATGTTCATCCAATGACACAAATGAACTTATTGTATGCACAAGATTGGTTAAAAACCCTAATTGGACAAGAATAAGCAGAGGGAGGACGACAACGACCTAAATGTTCATCCAATGACACAAACTCACCTATTGGATACACAAAATTTGTTAAAAATCCTAATTGGACAAGAATAAGCCAAGGGAAGACGAAAATGACCTAAATGTT
>NW_027335442.1:0-313 GCF_000331145.2 Cicer arietinum
TCGATTTGGGAATCGATTTACATGATTAAGGGTTTAAATAGGAACAGTTCTCAATCGATTTCTACACTGCATTTCCTCGGTTTTCACAAATTTTCTCAATCTGCTTCATCCTTCTGTTTCTGCTATTGTTATTGTTTTGATATCTACACTCAATCTACAATCTATCTACTTCAATCTACAAGTATGGCAAGAGTAAAACAAACCCAGCCAAGGACTCCTTCACCTTCATCATCTTCAAACAGTGAAACCCCTTCACCACCACCCACTCTAACAAAAAGAGTACCCATACCCACACACAAAATACTTGCCAAAG
>NW_027335442.1:496-2536 GCF_000331145.2 Cicer arietinum
TGGATTTTGCATACTTTGATACTGACGGTTTTACGTTTCAGAATCATCTACGTTTTCACGGACTTGAGAGTTTTCTATCTTCTACACTCGACAACTATCCGCGTTTGATTAGGGAATTTTATTCTACGTTTAAGCTGACAGAAGAAGGGTTTAAGGCTCAAGTCAAAGGTAAAAGGATTGCTATGTCTTTTGATGATTTTTCTACCTTATCAGGATTGCCTTTTTACGGAAAATCCATCGACGACAGTTCTGAAGCTGATATGGCTGACGAAGGTTGGGAAGAATCTGTTGACAGGCATGTTGCAGTAAAAGACCTGATGATTGATGGTTTTGTGGAAACCATTTCTTTACCAATCGGTCAAATGAAGGTCAAACATCAGATGTTGATGTACACTCTGACCAGAATGCTTGTACCTCGTTCAGGCAACCATGCAGTAGTTCAGAAACTGGACATACTACTGTTATGGGGCTTATCAAAGGAGCTCAGGATGAGCTGGACTTGGATTGTGCTAAGGCACATGCTGGAAGCTTCACAGAGCAAGATTATGTTGCCTTATCCACAGCTGATCACAAAGATTCTTAAACATTTCAAGGTTTCGTTTGGTAATGAAGAATCTGCAAAAACTACTCTAATATTTGGAGAATCAATTGTGAATCAAATGCAATTGTAAAGGTAACATGGCATATGGATAAGACCTCAAGCTACTGTGAACCAGCACAACCTCAGCCACAACCTCAAACTGCTACTGCTACTGCCTCAGCCCCTCCTGATTTTGTTGCTAAGATAATGGAATTCATAGAAGCTCAAATGGCACACAACGCCAAGATGCTAGAATCACAATCCAGAATGGAAGCTAACTTAAGGACTCTCCAGGCATCCTTGAATTCGGTTGTTCAGGATGTGGATGCGATTCAAGCTCACTTGGGAATCAAGCTGTCATTTGAAGACATTGCAGATATAGGTCGTCAAGCAGCAGAGGAACCTAACCCAACTCCCCTAGATCACCCTGAGACTCACGTTGAGGAGACACCTGCTGAGGGTAATACAGCGGTCTCTGCCTCTCCCGTAGATAATAGTGAGGACCAGCCTAGACTAGGAGATTAGGAGTTTAGGATCTGTGCTGTTTTGCTATGACTTGTTGTACTCATTTGATCTATATCTATAATGAACTAAAACGTTTATCTCATCACTCTTTGAATTCATCTGTCTTAAGCCTTTGATATGCTCATTAATTGCTATGATTTTCATTGCTCTGATATACAATGTTTTATGATTTCAATCCCCACTGCTTATGTTCTTTAACATAGGGGGAGGAAATTTTTTTCTGCCTTTTTTTGCCTTAACTGACAAAGGTAAACTTTATTTGCTTATTTGCTCTGATGACTTTGCTCTGATAACTGTAAATATTTTTTATGTAACAATGATCTGATTTTTATAAGTAGCATGTGTACTGTTATGCTAAGATGCTCTGATACTTATGTTTCTATGATATGATAATAGTACATATATGCTATGAAATGTTGTTAATATTATGTCTTGAAATGCTCAACTCAAGTTAAAATTGTATGATTGTCACTTATGCAAAAAGGGGGAGATTGTTGGACTTTAGTCCTTGAATCCTAATTTTGACATAATTAACAAACATACAATGTTCATACAACATATGATGAATCTAACATCTTAATTGAGCAAGATTTCAGGAACAACAATCCAACCCTACACACTTGAGACAAATTGCTTGGAACTCAAGAAATCAACAAAAGTTGAATATTCACTGAGTAAATCGATTGGGAAATCGATTTCATAAAAAGGGTTGTAAGGATCATAACTGTTTGTGATTGTATAATCGATTAAGCAATCGACTGGCACAATTAGAAATGAAAATTGCACAAGTCAGTGGCACCCTGTTTTACAGGCTAATCGATTGGCAAATCGATTGTACACATCACAAAGTAAAACTGATTAAAACAAATCGATTGGCAAATCGATTGATCAAGTCACAGTGAGAATCCAATTTCTAGGGTAATCGATTGGCAAAT
>NW_027335442.1:3972-4213 GCF_000331145.2 Cicer arietinum
ATTTTCGTCCTCCTTAGGTGTATTCTAGTCCAATTAGGGATTTTAACCAATCTTGTGCATCCAATATGTGTGTTTGTGTCATTAGATGAACATTTACGTCATTTTCGTCCCCCATTGGCTTGTTCTTGTCCAATTACGGTTTTTAACCAATCTTGTGCATTAAATAAGTTCATTTGTCTCATTGGATGAACATTTAGGTCGTTTTCGTCCTTCCTAAACTTATTCTTGTCCAACTAGGGTT
>NW_027335443.1:0-1423 GCF_000331145.2 Cicer arietinum
TTGCTAATCTTGTATGCCACAATTTAATTTCCGCTGTGTGTATGAAATTGATTTAATTTCATAGAGAACTGATACATTCTGATATAGTCCGCTTATTACGAGGTCATATATACCAACAACAAACACACCTATAGGATGCCCATGTTTGGTTAAAAACCCTAATTGGACAAGAATTAACCTTGGGAGGACGAAAATGACCTAAATGTTAATCCAATGACACAAATGAACTTATTGCATGCACAAGATTGGTTAAAAACCCTATTTGGACAAGAATAAGCCTAGGGAGGACGAAAATGACCTAAATGTTTATCCAATGACACAAATAAACTTATTGGATGCACAAGATTGGTTAAAAATCCTAATCGGACTAGAATAAACCTAGGAAGGACGAAAATGACTTAAATGTTAATCCAATGACACAAATGAACTTATTGCATGCACAAGATTGGTTAAACACCTTAATTAGACAAGAATAAGTCTAGGTAGGACGAAAATGACCTAAATGTTAATCCAATGACACAAATGAACTTATTGGATGCACAAGATTGGTTAAAAACCCTAATTGGACAAGAATAAGCGTAGGGAGGACGAAAATGACCTAAATGTTCATCCAATGACACAAAGAAACTTTTTGGATGCACAAGATTGATTAAAAACCCTAATTGGACAAGAATAAGCCTAGGGAGGACGAAAATGACCTAAATGTTAATCCAATGACAAAAATGAACTTATTGGATGCACAAGATTGGTTAAAAACCCTAATTGGACAAGAATAAGCCTAGGGAGGAGGAAAATGACCAAAATATTAATCCCATGACAAAATGAACTTATTGGATGCACAAGATTGG
Organism: Cicer arietinum; assembly: GCF_000331145.2. NCBI lineage: Eukaryota > Viridiplantae > Streptophyta > Magnoliopsida > Fabales > Fabaceae > Cicer > Cicer arietinum. The sequence goes on from NW_027335443.1 coordinate 849, forward strand.
TTGAAAACCCTAATTGGAAAAGAATAAGCCTAGGGAGGACGAAAATGACCAAAATATTAATCCCATGACAAAATGAACTTATTGGATGCACATGATTGGTTGCAAACCCTAATTGGAAAAGAATAAGCCTAGGGAGGAGGAAAATGACCAAAATATTAATCCCATGACAAAATGAACTTATTGGATGCACATGATTGGTTGCAAACCCTAATTGGAAAAGAATAAGCCTAGGGAGGAGGAAAATGACCAAAATATTAATCCCATGACAAAATGAACTTATTGGATGCACAAGATTGGTTAAAAACCCTAATTGGACAAGAATAAGGCTAAGGTTGACGACAATGACCTAAATGTTAATCTGATGACACAAACAGGATTGGTTAAAAACCCTAATTGGACAAGAATAAGCCGAGGGAGGAAGAAAATGACCTAAATGGTCATCCAATGACACAAACACACCTATAGGATGCACAAGATTGGTTTAAAACCCTAATCGGTCAAGAATAAACCTCGGGAGGACGAAAATGACCTAAATATTAATCCAATGACACAAATGAACATATTGGATCAACAAG
>NW_027335444.1:0-1870 GCF_000331145.2 Cicer arietinum
CGTCCTCCCTAGGCTTATTATTGTCCAATTAGGGTTTTTAATCAATCTTGTGCATCCAATAAGGGTGTTTGTGTCAATGGATGTACATTTAGGTCACTTTCATCCTCCCTAGGCTTATTATTGTCCGATTAGGGTTTTTCACCAATCTTGTGCATCCAATAGGCGTGTTTGTGTCAATGGATGTACATTTAGGTCACTTTCATCCTCCCTAGGCTTATTCTTGTCCAATTAGGGTTTTTTTACCAATATTGTGCTTCCAATAAGTTCATTTGCTTCATCGGATTAACATTTAGGTCATTTTCGTCATCCTTATGCTTATTCTTGTCCAATTAGGGTTTTTAACCAATATTTTACATCAAATAGGTTTATTTTTGTCATTGGATGAACATTTAGGTCATTTTCGTCCTCCCTAGGCTTATTCTTTTCCAATTAAGGTTTTTAACCAATTTTGTGAATCCTATAGGTTTGTTTGTGTCATTGGATGAACATTTAGGTCATTTTCGTCCTCCCTAGGCTTATTCTTTTCCAATTAAGGTTTTTAACCAATTTTGTGAATCCTATAGGTTTGTTTGTGTCATTGGATGAACATTTAGGTCATTTTCGTCCTCCCTAGGCTTATTCTTTTCCAATTAAGGTTTTTAACCAATTTTGTGAATCCTATAGGTTTGTTTGTGTCATTGGATGAACATTTAGGTCATTTTCGTCATCCCTAGGTTTATTCTTTTCCAATTAAGTTTTGTAACCAATTTTGTGCGTCCTATAGGTTTGTTTGTGTCATTGGATGAACATTTAGGTCATTTTCGTCCTCCATAGGCTTATTATTGTCTAATTAGGGTTTTTAATCAATCCGGTGCATCCAATAGGTGTGTTTGTGTCAGTGGACGAACATTTAGATCATTTTCGTCCTCCCTAGGCTTATTTTTGTCCAATAAGGGTTTTTTACCAATCTTGTGCTTCCAATAAGTACATTTGTGTCATCGGATTAACATTTAGGTCATTTTCGTCATACGTAGGCTTATTCTTGTCCAATTAGGGGTTTTAACCAATTTTGTGCATCCAATAGGTGTGTTTGTGTCATTGGATGAACATTTAGGTCATTTTCGTCCTCCCTAGGCTTATTCTTTTCCAATTAAGGTTTTTAACAAATTTTGTGCATCCTATAGGTTTGTTTGTGTCATTGGATTAACATTTAGATTCATTTTCGTTATCCCTAGGTTTATTCTTGTCCAATTTGGGTTTTTAATTAATCTTGTGCATCAAATAGGTGTGTTTGTGTCATTGGATGAACATCTCGGTCATTTTCGTCCTCCTTAGGCTTATTCTTATCCAATTAGGGTTTTTAATCAATCCTGTGTATCCAATAGGTGTGTTTGTGTCATTTGATGAACATTTAGATCATTTTCGTCATCCCTAGGCTTATTCTTTTCCAATTAAGGTTTTAAACCAATTTTGTGCATCCTATAGATTTGTTTGTGTCATTGGATGAACATTTAGGTCATTTTCGTCATCCTTAGGCTTATTCTTTTCCAATTAAGGTTTTTAACCAATTTTGTGCATCCTATAGGTTTGTTTGTGTCATTGGATGAACATTTAGGTTATTTTCGTCCTCCATAGGCTTATTATTGTCCAATTAGGGTTTTTAATCAATCTTGTGCATCCAATAGGCGTGTTTGTGTCAATGGATGAACATTTAGGTCACTTTCATCCTCCCTAGGCTTATTCTTGTCCAATTAGGGATTTTTACCAATCTTGTGCATCCAATAGGTTCATTTGTGTCATCGGATTAACATTTTGGTCATTTTCGTGATCCCTAGGCTTATTCTTGTCCAATTAGGGTTTTTAACCAATTTTGTGTATCCAATAGGTTTGT
>NW_027335445.1:0-1587 GCF_000331145.2 Cicer arietinum
CTCCTTAGGCTTATTCTTGTCCAATTAGGGTTTTTAATCAATCTTGTGCATCCAATAGGTGTTTTTGTGTCACTGGATGAATATTTAGGTCATTTTGGTCATCCCTAGGCTTATTCTTTTCCAATTAAGGTTCATTTAGGTCACTTTCATCCTCCCTAGGCTTATTCTTGTCCAATTAGGGTTTTTTTACCAATCTTGTGCTTCCAATAAGTTCATTTGTGTCATCGGATTAAAATTTAGGTCATTTTCGTCATCCCTAGGCTTATTCTTGTCCAATTAGGGTTTTTTTTGTTTGTGTCATTGGATGAACATTTAGGTCATTTTCGTTATCCATAGGTTTATTCTTGTCCAATTAGGATTTTTAGTCAATCTTGTGCATCCAATAGGTGTGTTTGTGTCATTGGATGAACATTTAGGTCATTTTGGTCATCCGTAGCCTTATCCTTTTCCAATTAAGGTTTTTAACCAATTTTGTGCATCCTTTTGGTTTGTTTGTGTCATTGGATGAACATTTAGGTCATTTTCGTTATCCCTAGGTTTATTCTTGTCCAATTAGGGTTTTCAACCAATCTTGTGCATCCAATAGGTGTGTTTGTGTCATTGGATGAACATTTAGGTCATTTTCGTCCACCAAAAGCTTACTCTTGTCCAATTAGGGTTTTCAACCAATCTTGTGCATCCAATAGGTGTGTTTGTGTCATTGGATGAACATTTAGGTCATTTTCGTCCACCAAAAGCTTACTCTTGTCCAATTAGGGTTTTTTTACCAATCTTGTGCTTCCAATAAGTTCATTTGTGTCATCGGATTAACATTTAGGTCATTTTCGTCATCCCTAGGCATATACTTGTCCAATTAGGGTTTTTAACCAATTTTGTGCATCCAATAGGTTTGTTTGTGTCATTGGATGAACATTTAGGTCATTTTCGTTATCCCTAGGTTTATTCTTGTCCAATTTGGGTTTTTAATTAATCTTGTGCATCAAATAAGTGTGTTTGTGTCATTGGATGAACATTTAGGTCATTTTCGTTATCCCTAGGTTTATTCTTGTCCAATTTGGGTTTTTAATTAATCTTGTGCATCAAATAAGTGTGTTTGTGTCATTGGATGAACATTTAGGTCATTTTCGTTATCCCTAGGTTTATTCTTGTCCAATTTGGGTTTTTAATTAATCTTGTGCATCAAATAAGTGTGTTTGTGTCATTGGATGAACATTTAGGTCATTTTCGTTATCCCTAGGTTTATTCTTGTCCAATTTGGGTTTTTAATTAATCTTGTGCATCAAATAAGTGTGTTTGTGTCATTGGATGAACATTTAGGTCATTTTCGTTATCCCTAGGTTTATTCTTGTCCAATTTGGGTTTTTAATTAATCTTGTGCATCAAATAAGTGTGTTTGTGTCATTGGATGAACATTTAGATCATTTTCGTCCTCCCTAGGCTTGTTCTTGTCCAATTAGGGTTTTTTTTACCAATCTTGTGCTTTCAATAAGTTCATTTGTGTCATCGGATTAACATTTAGGTCAATTTCGTCATCCCTAGGCTTATTCTTATCCAATTAGGGTTTTTAACCAATTTTGTGCATCCAAT
>NW_027335446.1:0-596 GCF_000331145.2 Cicer arietinum
TAAAAACCCTAATTGGACTAGAACAAACCTAGGGAGGACGAAGATGACCTAAATGTTTATCCATTGACACAAACACAACTATTGGATGCACAAGATTGGCTAAAAACCCTAATTGGAGAAGAATAAACCCAAGGAGGACGAAAATGACCTAAATATTCATCCAATGACACAAATGAACTTTTTGGATGCACAAGATTGGTTATAAACCCTAGTTGGACAAGAATAAGTCTAGGTAGGACGAAAATGACCTAAATGTTCAACCAATGACACAAACACACCTATTGGATGCACAAGATTGGTTAAAAACCCTAATTGGACTAGAATAAACATAGGGAGGACGAAAATGACCTAAATGTTCATCCAATGACACAAACAATCCTATTGGATCCACAAGATTGGTGAAAAACCCTAGTTGGACCAGAATTAGTCTAGGGAGGAGGAAAGTGACCTAAATGTTCATCCAATGATACAAACACGCTTATTGGATGCACAAGATGGTTAAAAACCCTAATTGGACTAGAATAAACATAGGGAGGACGAAAATGACCTAAATGTTCATTCAGTGACACAAACAATCCTATTGGATCCACAAGATT
>NW_027335446.1:1132-1456 GCF_000331145.2 Cicer arietinum
AGGACGAAAATGACCTAAATGTTCATCCAGTGATACAAACACACCTATTGGATGCACAAGATTGATTAAAAACCCTAATTGGACTAGAACAAACCTAGGGAGGACGAAGATGACCTAAATGTTTATCCAATGACACAAACACAACTATTGGATGCACAAGATTGGCTAAAAACCCTAATTGGACTAGAATAAACCCAAGGAGGACGAAAATGACCTATATATTCATCCAATGACACAAATGAACTTATTGGATGCAGAAGTTTGGTTATATACCCTAGTTGGACAAGAATAAGTCTAGGTAGGACGAAAATGACCTAAATGTTC
>NW_027335447.1:0-5808 GCF_000331145.2 Cicer arietinum
GCAGCCGCTGAAGCCGCTATCGGACTAGCTATTGTTTCCTCCATTTATCGTAACAGAAAATCAACCCGTATCAATCAATCGAATTTGTTGAATAAATAGCATAAATCATAACATAATCCAAATAAAAAAAGTGGAATTTCAAATAATGTAATATTTATCAATTCATATTAGTATATATGCTCCACAACTTATGATCCTGTTTGCATTTGCTAAATCATAAGAAATCAAAGTATCCTGGTCCTCTTCTATATGCTTATTATAAATTTATCTAGACGTCTTTTTTGATTAACAATATTCTGACAAATCATTGATTCATTGATTCATCTGGTGTAAAAATATATGATTCATTTACGAGTTTACTAGATTGATAATTTTTTTTTTGATGTTAAAAAATTACTATAGATACAATGTCACATTCAGTAAAGATTTATGATACATGTATAGGATGTACTCAATGTGTCCGAGCCTGTCCCACAGATGTATTAGAAATGATACCCTGGGATGGATGTAAAGCCAAGCAAATAGCTTCTGCCCCAAGAACAGAGGACTGTGTTGGTTGTAAGAGGTGTGAGTCCGCTTGTCCAACGGATTTCTTAAGTGTTCGAGTTTATTTATGGCATGAAACAACTCGAAGTATGGGTCTAGCTTATTGATACGTTTCAAAAAACACCACACGAATACGTTTTTTTACTGGCAAAAACCCGTGCTCAAAATAAAATAGAAAAATCTTTTTTTCTATTTTATTTTGAGCACGGGTTTTTCTGGCCCAAGTGTATCTTATTTTTATCACGAATAATTTTCCTTGGTTAACAATAGTTGTAGTTTTGCCAATAGCCGCGGGTTCCTTAATTTTATTATTTCCTCATAGGGGAAATAAGGTAATTAGGTGGTATAGCATTTGTATATGCTTAATTGATCTACTTCTAACAACCTATGCATTTTGTTATCATTTCCAATTGGATGATCCACTTATTCAACTAACGGAGAATTATAAATGGATCAATTTTTTTGATTTTTACTGGAGATTGGGAATAGATGGACTCTCTATAGGACCTATTTTACTGACGGGATTTATAACTACTTTAGCCACTTTAGCGGCTCAGCCGGTTACTCGAGAATACCCATTATTCTATTTCCTGATGTTAGCAATGTATAGCGGTCAAATGGGACCATTTGCTTCTCGAGACATTTTACTTTTTTTCATCATGTGGGAATTGGAATTAATTCCAGTTTATCTACTTTTAGCCATGTGGGGGGGAAAGAAACGTTTGTATTCAGCTACAAAGTTTATTTTGTACACTGCAGGAAGTTCTGTTTTTTTATTAATAGGAGTTCTGGGTATCGGTTTATATGGTTCTAATGAACCAACATTAAATTTTGAAACATTAACTAATCAATCGTATCCCGTGGTGCTAGAAATAATATTCTATATAGGATTTCTTATTGCTTTTGCTGTCAAATCGCCGATTATACCCTTACATACATGGTTACCAGATACCCACGGAGAGGCACATTACAGCACTTGTATGCTTTTAGCCGGAATCTTATTAAAAATGGGAGCATATGGGTTGGTTCGAATTAATATGGAATTTTTTTCCCACGCTCATTCCATATTTTGCCCCTGGTTAATGATAGTAGGTTCTATTCAAATAATCTATGCCGCTTTAACAGCTTTTGGTCAACGCAATTTAAAAAAAAGAATAGCTTATTCCTCGGTCTCTCATATGGGTTTCATAATTATAGGAATTGGTTCTATAAGTGATACTGGGCTCAACGGGGTCATTTTGCAAATAATATCTCATGGATTTATTGGGGCTGCGCTTTTTTTCTTGGCAGGAACTAGTTATGATAGACTACGTCTTCTTTATCTTGACGAAATGGGCGGAATGGCTATCCCAATGCCAAAAATATTCACGATTTTCACTATCTTATCCATGGCTTCTCTTGCATTGCCGGGCATGAGCGGTTTTGTTGCAGAATTGATAGTTTTTTTTGGAATAATTACTAGTCAAAAATATCTTTTCATGATGAAAATACTAATTACTTTTGTAACAGCGATTGGAATGATATTAACTCCCATTTATTTATTATCTATCTTACGGCAGATGTTCTATGGATACAAGTTTTTTAATACACCAAACTCTTATTTTTTTGATTCTGGGCCGAGAGAATTATTTATTTCGATTTCTATCCTTATACCCGTAATAGGTATTGGTATTTATCCAGATTTCATTTTCTCATTCTCGGTTGACAAGGTTGAAGCTATTCTATCTAATTTTTGATAGATGGTTTTCGTGAATAAATGAATAAAACCAATAAATCAAAAAGAGAAAAAAACCTTTGTCCAATGAATGAAAATGGGATTTTTCCCTTAGATTTACTTAAAAAAAATTAGAATTGTAATCGAATATGTTTGTTGTTTGTGAGAACCCCTTGAATCATTACATTACTTGATTGAAAGGGTTCTCGACGATTTATGGAAAGTATATATTTTTATGCTTTCCATATTTGTATTTCTCAGGTTCTTTACTCATTTAAATTCAATTAGATGTAAATGAACCATAACTATGTAGTCCTATTCCTAAAAGATTGATCCCCAAATAACATATCCAAATTATAAGAAATCCTATAGAGGCTACTATGGAAGAATTTACACCTTCCCATTTTTTATTTTTTCGAGTATGTAAATAAATCGCGAATATGGTCCAAGTAATAAAGGCCCAAGTTTCCTTTGGATCCCAATTCCAATAAGACCCCCATGCCTCGTTAGCCCATACTGCTCCTGAAAGAATACCTATCGTTAAAAAGAGAAAACCCAGACTAATAATACGATAACTCCAACGATCCAATTGTTGAATAAATTGAGACCTGTAATAATTTATAGAAGAGGAAAAAGAAGTTTTTCGTAAAAAATTGTTTCTTTCATTCAGATTCATGTATTTTATTTCAACATAATCAACCGATTTATTTAAAGAATCCAAATTCTTGCTTTTACCAAGAATTTGGATGATTTCTTGAAACGTAATGACTAAAATAGCCACTGATAATAATGATCCACATAAAAGAGCTGCATAGCCTAATATCATCATACTTACGTGCATCATTAGCCAATGGGATTGTAGAGCTGGTACTAATATTACGGATTGATGCATTTTTGTTAAAAGACCCGAAGTGGCAAAGCCTTGGGTAAAAATAACACTTGGTGCAATTATTGTACTTAAAAGGTTTTTATCCTTTTTAAAACCAGGAACTATATGAAAAATTGAAAAACCCCATGAAAGAAAGATTAAGGATTCATATAAATCACTAAATGGTAAATGGCCCGAAAAAAACCAACGAGTAATTAACAATCCCGTTACACAGAAAAAAGTTATTATCATAGCTTTTTTGGACAAATCATATAATCCTACGATTTCATTGACTAATAGGGTTATCAAATGAATTGAAATAACAATGGATATGACGGAAAACGATATATGAGTTAATATATGCTCTAAAGTTGAAAATATCATATATATATATATAATGAAAATAAATATCTATAATGAAAATAAAAAAGGTATGAATACTGGGAATAAAAATAGGGAATGGAATTCATTATAGGACTTATTCTTTTAGAATTTTTAGAATATAGTATACCATGCCGCTACTCGGACTCGAACCGAGATGCTCTAGCACTGCTTCCTAAGAGCAGCGTGTCTACCAATTTCACCATAGCGGCTTACTCGAAATCATAATAACAGATTCTTTAGTCAATCGTCGAGATTGCAAAAATCCATTAAAGTTCAATATGTTATGTATTTAGTACATTTCTTTACTAAACATTTATTCTAAATTAAAAATAATAAATAAATTTAAATATTTTCGAATATCGAAAATATATGAATATAGAAAATATAGAAATAGATTCTATATAGAATGATTTTTTATTAACTATAAGTATAATTAACTATAAGTATAGTAATTAATATATATATATAAATAAATAGAACGTTTTGATTTCTATATGAAATTGTATTCTTGTTTTTTTTTCATTTCCATTCAAATTTAACAACGACAGGGAAAGGTTTTTCGTAGTTTAGACAGTGCTGTTGGAACTAGAACTATCAAATTCTGACTTCAATCCAGAAATGAAAAACGACATTTTTTTGTAGTTGTTTATGACTCTAAAGAAATGCATTTCAATTTTTTGAATGTAGTGTTTCATTTTAGATATATTAATTTGCTTTTATTCAAAAAATTGAAAAAATTATAGTATAGATTCTATATTTAGAATATATATAATATATTCTAAATATAGAATCTATACTATAATTTTTTCAATTTTTTGAATAAAAGCAAATTAATATATCTAAAATGAAACACTACATTCAAAAAATTGAAATGCATTTCTTTAGAGTCATAAACAACTACAAAAAAATGTCGTTTTTCATTTCTGGATTGAAGTCAGAATTTGATAGTTCTAGTTCCAACAGCACTGTCTAAACTACGAAAAACCTTTCCCTGTCGTTGTTAAATTTGAATGGAAATGAAAAAAAAACAAGAATACAATTTCATATAGAAATCAAAACGTTCTATTTATTTATATATATATATTAATTACTATACTTATAGTTAATTATACTTATAGTTAATAAAAAATCATTCTATATAGAATCTATTTCTATATTTTCTATATTCATATATTTTCGATATTCGAAAATATTTAAATTTATTTATTATTTTTAATTTAGAATAAATGTTTAGTAAAGAAATGTACTAAATACATAACATATTGAACTTTAATGGATTTTTGCAATCTCGACGATTGACTAAAGAATCTGTTATTATGATTTCGAGTAAGCCGCTATGGTGAAATTGGTAGACACGCTGCTCTTAGGAAGCAGTGCTAGAGCATCTCGGTTCGAGTCCGAGTAGCGGCATGGTATACTATATTCTAAAAATTCTAAAAGAATAAGTCCTATAATGAATTCCATTCCCTATTTTTATTCCCAGTATTCATACCTTTTTTATTTTCATTATAGATATTTATTTTCATTATATATATATATATGATATTTTCAACTTTAGAGCATATATTAACTCATATATCGTTTTCCGTCATATCCATTGTTATTTCAATTCATTTGATAACCCTATTAGTCAATGAAATCGTAGGATTATATGATTTGTCCAAAAAAGCTATGATAATAACTTTTTTCTGTGTAACGGGATTGTTAATTACTCGTTGGTTTTTTTCGGGCCATTTACCATTTAGTGATTTATATGAATCCTTAATCTTTCTTTCATGGGGTTTTTCAATTTTTCATATAGTTCCTGGTTTTAAAAAGGATAAAAACCTTTTAAGTACAATAATTGCACCAAGTGTTATTTTTACCCAAGGCTTTGCCACTTCGGGTCTTTTAACAAAAATGCATCAATCCGTAATATTAGTACCAGCTCTACAATCCCATTGGCTAATGATGCACGTAAGTATGATGATATTAGGCTATGCAGCTCTTTTATGTGGATCATTATTATCAGTGGCTATTTTAGTCATTACGTTTCAAGAAATCATCCAAATTCTTGGTAAAAGCAAGAATTTGGATTCTTTAAATAAATCGGTTGATTATGTTGAAATAAAATACATGAATCTGAATGAAAGAAACAATTTTTTACGAAAAACTTCTTTTTCCTCTTCTATAAATTATTACAGGTCTCAATTTATTCAACAATTGGATCGTTGGAGTTATCGTATTGGCAGGAATTTTTCTTGTAGCTCGCCTTCTTCCTCTTTTCATAGTTATACCCTCCATAATGAGTGGAATA
>NW_027335448.1:0-1365 GCF_000331145.2 Cicer arietinum
TTCTCCCTAGACTTATTCTTGTCCAATTAAGGTTTTTAACCAATCTTGTGCATGCAATAAGATAATTGGTGCCATTGGATTAACATTTAGGTCATTTTCGTCAAACCTAGCCTTATTCTTGTCCAATTAGGGTTTTTAACCAATCTTGTGCATCCAAAAGGTGTGTTTGTGTCATTGGATGAACATTTTGGTCATTTTCGTTCTCCCTAGACTTATTCTTGTCCAATTAAGGTTTTTAACCAATCTTGTGCATGCAATAAGATCATTTGTGTCATTGGATTAACATTTAGGTCATTTTCGTAATCCCTAGGTTTATTCAAGTCCAATGAGGGTTTTTAACCAATCTTGTGCCTCCAATAGGTGTGTTTGTTTTATTGGATGAACATTTAGGTCATTTTCGTCCTCCCTAGGCTTATTCTTGTCCAATTAGGGTTTTTAACCAATCTTGTGCATCCAATATGTTCATTTCTGTCATTGGATTAACATTTAGGTCATTTTCGTAATCCCTAGGTTTATTCAAGTCCAATTAGGGTTTTTAACCAATCTTGTGCCTCCAATAGGTGTGTTTGTTTTATTGGATGAACATTTAGGTCATTTTCATCATCCCTGGTTTATTCTAGTCCAATTAGGGTTTTTAGCCATTCTTGTGCATCCAAAAGGTGTGTTTGTGTCATTGGATGAACATTTAGGTCATTTCCGTCCTCCTTAGACTTATTCTTGTCTAATTAGGGTTTTTAACCAATCTTGTGCCTCCAATAGGTGTGTTTGTGTCATTGGATGAACATTTAGGTCATTTCCGTCCTCCTTAGACTTATTCTTGTCTAATTAGGGTTTTTAACCAATCTTGTGCCTCCAATAGGTGTGTTTGTGTCATTGGATGAACATTTAGGTCATTTCCGTCCTCCTTAGACTTATTCTTGTCTAATTAGGGTTTTTAACCAATCTTGTGCCTCCAATAGGTGTGTTTGTGTCATTGGATGAACATTTAGGTCATTTCCGTCCTCCTTAGACTTATTCTTGTCTAATTAGGGTTTTTAACCAATCTTGTGCCTCCAATAGGTGTGTTTGTGTCATTGGATGAACATTTAGGTCATTTTCGTCCTCCCTAGGCTTATTCTTGTCCAATTAGGGTTTTTAACAAATCTTGTGCATCCAATAAGTTTAGTTGTGTCATTAGATTAACATTTTGGTCTTTTTCGTCCTCCCAATGCTTATTCTTGAACAATTAGGGTTTTTAACTAATCTTATGCATCCAATATGTTCATTTGTGTCATTGGATTAACATTTAGTTCATTTTCGTCATCCCTAGGTTTATTCCAGTCCAATTAGTGTTTTTAACCAATCTTGTGCATCCAAAAGGTGTGT
>NW_027335449.1:0-1290 GCF_000331145.2 Cicer arietinum
TATTTATGCTACTGAGACATTTCAGAAAATCATGGGATCCCAAGTAGGGATATTTGATAAAGTTGGGTTTGGTTTTGACAAAACTCAAAAAACCAAAATGTATGAAACCTTTTTTATTCCTGAGCAGAAAGAAGGAAAATGCAAAATCAAATGCTCATATTGTGACAAAATTGGACATTTAGAATTTGCATGTTATTTTAAAAAAAGGGATAACAAAAACAAGAATAGGAGAATCTTCAAAAAGGAAGAACATTTGACAGTAAAAACAGATTTTTCTGAAAAACTGAAAAAGCAAGAACGATCTTCAGATCGATCTGGAGGCTTATCAGAAACAACTAATGCCCAGTTTTTTAAACCAGTTTCAAAAAGAGATAAAGATTCTTCTCATTCTAAAAATGATCATTCTGAGAAATTACTTAACAGTAAGAAACCAGATTTTAAAGCTGACTCCTCAGGACCCAAAATCAAGTGGGTACCTAAGAATGATATAACACATTATGCAGGATGGATCTCAAGATGTCAAGAAAAGGCCATGGTTCTTGGACAGTGGCTGTTCAAGACATATGACGGGTGACAAGAACTGTTTCATGTCATTTATCAAAAAAGATGGAGGGTCCGTAACATTTGGAAACAATGATCAAGCTAAAATCAAAGGAAAAGGAACCATAGGTAAAATAAATTCTGCCAAAATCAATGATGTTCAATATGTTGAAGGATTAAAACATAATCTTCTCAGCATTAGTCAACTCTGTGACAATGGCTTTGAAGTTGTTTTTAAACCAAACATATGTGAAGTGAGAATGGCAAATTCTGGAGAAATCATATTTTCTGCATCCAGAAAGAAAAATCTTTATATTTTATACATTGAAGAATTACCAGTTGAATCTTGCCTCATGTCCATAAATAAAGACAAATGGATATGGCATAAGAGAACTGGACATTTGAGTATGAAAACAATTTCAAAACTTTCAGATTTAGATCTTGTTAGAGGACTTCCTAAAATAAGTTTTGAAAAAGATAAGATTTGTGAAGCTTGTGCAAAAGGAAAACAAGTAAAAACCAGCTTTCATTCAAAAGGATTTATATCAACTAAAAAACCTCTTGAATTACTTCACATTGATCTTTTTGGTCCCATCAAAACCACTAGCTTGGGAGGTATGAAATATGGATTTGTCATTGTTGATGATTATTCTAGATATAAATGGGTGTTGTTTTTAAAACAAAAATATGATGCTTTTGATTCCTTCAAAATTTTTTGTAAAAAGGTTCAAAATGAGAAAGAATCCAAAA
>NW_027335450.1:0-307 GCF_000331145.2 Cicer arietinum
CCTAAATGTTAATCCAATGACACAAATGAACATATTGGATGCACAAGATTGGTTTAAAACCCTTATTGGACAAGAATAAGCCTAAGGAGGACGAAAATGAAATAAATGTTCATCCAATGACACAAACACACCTGTTGGATGCACAAGATTAGTTAAAAACCCTAATTCAACTAGAATAAACCTAGGGAGGAGGAAAATGACCTAAATGTTAATCCAATGACATAAATGAACATATTGGATGCACAAGATTGGTTAAAAACTCTAATTGGACAAGAATAAGCCTAGGGAGGACGAAAATGACCTAAAT
>NW_027335450.1:711-1748 GCF_000331145.2 Cicer arietinum
AATTGGACAAGAATAAGCCTAGGGAGGACGAAAATGACCTAAATGTTAATCCAATGACACAAATGAACATATTGGATCCCAAGATTTATTAAAAACCCTAATTGGACAAGAATAAACCTAGGGAGGACGAAAATGACCTAAATGTTTATCCAATGACACAAACACACCTATTGGATGCACAAGATTGGTTAAAGACCCTAATTCGACTAGAATAAACCTAGGGAGGAGGAAAATGACCGAAATGTTAATCCAATGACATAAATGAACATATTGGATGCACAAGATTGGTTAAAAACTCTAATTGGACAAGAATAAGCCTAGGGAGGACGAAAATGACCTAAATGTCAATCCAATGACACAAATGAACATATTGGATGCACAAGATTGGTTAAAAACTCTAATTGGACAAGAATAAGCCTAGGGAGGACGAAAATGACCTAAATGTCAATCCAATGACACAAATGAACATATTGGATGCACAAGATTGGTTAAAAACTCTAATTGGACAAGAATAAGCCTAGGGAGGACGAAAATGACCTAAATGTCAATCCAATGACACAAATGAACATATTGGATGCACAAGATTGGATAAAAACCCTAATTGGACAAGAATAAGCCCATGAAGGACGAAAATGACCTAAATGTTCATCCAATGACATAAATGAACTTATTGGACGCACAAGATTGGTTAAAAACCCTAATTGGACAAGAATAAGCCTAGGGAGGACGAAAATGACCTAAATGTTCATCCAATGACACAAACACACCTGTTGGATGCACAAGATTGGTTAAAAACCCTTATTTGACTAGAACAAACCTAGGGAGGACGAAAAAACGCACCTATAGGATGCAGAAGATTGGTTAAAAACCCTAATTGGACAAGAATAAACCTAGGGAGGACGAAAATGACCTAAATGTTAATCCAATGACACAAATGAAGATATATGATGCACAAGATTGGTTAAAAACCCTAATTGGACAAGAATAAGCCTATGGAGGACGAAAATGACCAAAATGTTCATCCAATGACACAAATG
>NW_027335450.1:5765-6315 GCF_000331145.2 Cicer arietinum
ATGACACAAATGAACTTATCGGATGCACAAGGTTGGTTAAAACCCCTAATTGGACAAGAATAAGCCGAGGGAGGATGAAAGTGACCTAAATGTTAATCCAATGACACAAATGAACTTATTGCATGCACAAGATGGGTTAAAAATCCTAATTGGACAAGAATAAGTTTAGGGAGGAAGAAAATGACCTAAATGTTCAACTAATGACACAAACACACACCTTTTGGATGCACAAGATTGGTTAAAAACCCTAATTGGACTGAAATAAACCTAGGGAGGACGAAAATGACCTAAATGTTAATCCAATGACACAAATGAACTTATTGGATGCACAAGATTGGTTAAAAACCCTAATTGGACAAGAATAAGCCTAGGGAGGACGAAAACGACCTAAATGTTCCGCCAATGACACAAATGAACTTATTGGATGCACAAGATTGGTTAAAAACCCTAACTGGACAAGAATAAGTCTATGGAGGACGAAAATGACAAAAATGTTAATCCAATGACACAAATGAACTTATTGCATGCACAAGATTGATTAAAAACCTTA
>NW_027335450.1:6326-6731 GCF_000331145.2 Cicer arietinum
GGAGGAGGAAAATGACTTAAATGTTAATCCAATGACATAAATGTACATATTGGATGCACAAGATTGGTTAAAAACCCTAACTGGACAAGAATAAGTCTATGGAGGACGAAAATGACAAAAATGTTAATCAATGACACAAATGAACTTATAGGATGCACAAGATTGGTTAAAACCCCTAATTGGACAAGAATAAGCCAAGGGATAACTAAAGTGACGTAAATGTTAATCCAATGATACAAACACACCTTTTGGATGCACAACATTGGTTAAAAACCCTAAAAGAACTAGAAGAAACCTAGGGAGGACGAAAATGACGTAAACGTTAATCCAATGACACAAATTAACATATTGGATGCACAAGACTGGTTAAAAACCCTAATTGGACAAGAATAAGCCTAGGGAGGA
>NW_027335451.1:0-1330 GCF_000331145.2 Cicer arietinum
CATCCAATAGGTGTGTTTGTGTCATTGGATGAACATTTATGTCATTTTCGTCATCCCTAGACTAATTCTTGTGTAACTAGGGTTTTTAACCAATCTTGTGCATCCAATAGGTGTGTCTGTGTTACTGGATGAACATCTAGGTCATTTTCATTCTCCACAGGCTTATTCTTGTCCACATAGGGTTTTTAGCCTATCTTGTGTATCCAAGAAGTTCATTTGTGTCATTGGATTAACATTTAGGTCATTTTCGTCCTCCCTAGGCTTATTTTTGTCCAGTTAGGGTTTTTAACCAATCGTGTGCATCCAATAAGTTCATTTGTGTCATTGGATGAACCTTTAGGTCATTTTCGTCCTCCCTAGGTTTATTCTAGTCCAATTAGGGTTTTTAACCAATCTTGTGCATCCAATAGGTGTGTTTGTGTCATTGGATGAACATTTAGTTCATTTTCGTCCTCCCTAGACTAATTCTTGTCCAACAAGGGTTTTTAACCAATCTTGTGCATCCAATAGGTGTGTCTGTGTTATTGGATGAAAATTTAGGTCATTTTCATCCTCCATAGGTTTATTCTTGTACACTTAGGGTTTTTACCCTATCTTGTGAATCCAAGAAGTTCATTTGTGTCACTAGATTAACATTTAGGTCATTATCGTCCTCCCAAGGCTTACTTTTGTCCAATTAGGGTTTTTAACCAATCTTGTGCATCCAATAGGTGTGTTTGTGTCATTGGATGAACATTTAGTTCATTTTCGTCCTCCCTAGACTAATTCTTGTCCAACAAGGGTTTTTAACCAATCTTGTGCATCCAATAGGTGTGTTTGTGTCATTGGATGAACATTTAGTTCATTTTCGTCCTCCCTAGACTAATTCTTGTCCAACAAGGGTTTTTAACCAATCTTGTGCATCCAATAGGTGTGTTTGTGTCATTGGATGAACATTTAGTTCATTTTCGTCCTCCCTAGACTAATTCTTGTCCAACAAGGGTTTTTAACCAATCTTGTGCATCCAATAAGTTCATTTGTGTCATTGGATGAACCTTTAGGTCATTTTCGTCCTCCCTAGATTTATTCTAGTCCAATTAGGGTTTTTAACCAATCAAGTCCATCCAATAAGTTTGTTTGTGTCATTGGATAAACATTGAGGTCATTTTCGTCCTCCATGGGCTTATTCTTGTCCAATTAAGGTTTTTAACCAATCTTGTGCATTAAATAAGTTCATTTGTGTCATTGGATGAACATTTAGGCCGTTTTTGTCCACCTTAGGTTTATTCTAGTCCAATTAGGGTTTTTAACCAGTCTTGTGCATCCAATAAGTTTGTTTGTGTCATTGGAT
>NW_027335451.1:1349-9143 GCF_000331145.2 Cicer arietinum
TTATTCTTGTCCAATTAGGGTTTTTAACCAATCTTGTGCATCCAATAAGTTCATTTGTGTCATTGGATGAACATTTAGGTCATTTTCGTCCTCCCTAGGTTTATTCTTGTCTAATTAGGGTTTTTAATCAATCATGTGCATCCAATAAGTTCATTTGTGTCATAGGATTAACATTTAGGTGATTTTTGTCCTCCATAAGTTTATTCTTGTCCAGTTAGGGGTTTTAACCAATCTCGTGCGTCCAAAAGGTGTGTTTATGTCATTGGATGAGATTTAGTTCATTTTTCGTCCTCCCTAGACTAATTCTTGTCCAACTAGGGTTTTTAACCAATCTTGTGCATCCAATAGGTGTGTTTGTGTCATTGGATGAACATTTATGTCATTTTCATCCTCCCTAGGCTTATTCTTGTCCAATTAGGGTTTTTAACCAATCTTGTGCATCCAATTAGTTCATTTGTGTCATTGGATGAACATTTAGGCCATTTTTGTCCACCTTAGGTTTATTTTAGTCCAATTAATGTTTTTAACCAATCTTGTGCATCCAATAAGTTTGTTTGTGTCATTGGATGAACATTTAGATCATTTTCTTCCTCCATGGGCTTATTCTTATCCAATAAGCGTTTTTAACCAGTCTTGTGCATCCAATAAGTTCATTTGTGTCAATGGATGAACATTTAGGTCATTTTCTTCCTTGCTAGGCATATTCTTCACAAATTAGAGTTTTTGACCAATCTTGTGCATCCAATACGTTCATTAGTGTTATTCGACGAACATTTAGGTTATTTTCATCCTCCATAGGCTTATTCTTGTCCAATTAGGGTTTTTAGCCTATCTTGTGTATCAAGGAATTTCATTCGTATCATTGGATTAACATTCATGTCATTTTCGTCATCCCTGGGCTTATTTTTGTCCAATTAGGGGTTTTAATCAATCTTGTGTATCCAATAAGTTCATTTGTGTCATTGGATGAACATTTAGGCCATTTTTGTCCACCTTAGGTTTATTCTAGTCCAATTAGGGTTTTTAACCAATCTTGTGCATCCAAAAGGTGTGTTTGTGTCATTGGATGAACATTTACGTCATTTACGTCCTCCTTCGACTTATTCTTGTCCAATTAGGGTTTTTAACCAATCTTGTGCATCCAATAAGTTCATTTGTGTCATTGGATGAACATTTAGGCCATTTTTGTCCACCTTAGGTTTATTCTAGTCCAATTAGGGTTTTTAACCAATCTTGTGCATCCAAAAGGTGTGTTTGTGTCATTGGATGAACATTTACGTCATTTACGTCCTCCCTTATTCTTGTCCAATTAGCGTTTTTAACCAATCTTGTGCATCCAATAAGTTCATTTGTGTCAATTGTTGAACATTTAGGTCATGGTCTTCCATCCTAGGCATATTCTTGACCAATTAGAGTTTTTAAACAATCTTGTGCATCCAATACGTTCATTAGTGTTATTCGATTAACATTTAGGTCATTTTCATCCTCCATAGGCTTATTCTTGTCCAATTAGGGTTTTTAGCCTATCTTGTGTATCCAAGAAGTTCATTTGTGTCATTGGATTAACATTTAGGTCATTTTCGTCCTCCCTAGGTTTATTTTTGTCCAATTAGGGTTATTAACCAATCTTGTGCATCCAATAAGTTCATTTGTGTCATTGGATGAACATTTAGGCCATTTTTGTCCACCTTAGTTTTATTCTAGTCCAATTAGGGTTTTTAACCAATCTTGTGCATCCAATAGGCGTGTTTGTGTCATTGGATGAACATTTACTTCATTTACGTCGTCCCTCGACTTATTCTTGTCCAATTAGGGTTTTTAACCAATCTTGTGCATCCAATAAGTTCATTTGTGTCATTGGATGAACATTTAGGCCATTTTTGTCCACCTTAGGTTTATTCTAGTCCAATTAGGGTTTTTAACCAATCTTGTGCATCCAATAGGTGTGTTTGTGTCATTGGATGAACATTTATGTCATTTTCATCCTCCCTAGGCTTATTCTTGTCCAATTAGGGTTTTTAACCAATCTTGTGCGTCCAATAATTTCATTTGTGTCATTTGATGAACATTTAGGCCATTTTCGTCCACCTTAGGTTTATTCTAGTCAAATTAGGGTTTTTAAACAATCTTGTGCATCCAATAAGTTTGTTTGTGTCATTGGATGAACATTTATGTCATTTTCATCCTCCCTAGGCTTATTCTTGTCCAATTAGGGTTTTTAACCAATCTTATGCATCCAATAGGTGTGTTTGTGTCATTGGATGAACCTTTAGGTCATTTTCGTCCTCCCTAGGCTTATTCTTGTCCAATTAGCGTTTTTAACCAATCTTATGCATCCAATAGGTGTGTTTGTGTCATTGGATGAACCTTTAGGTCATTTTCGTCCTCCCTAGGCTTATTCTTGTCCAATTAGCGTTTTTAACCAATCTTATGCATCCAATAGGTGTGTTTGTGTCATTGGATGAACCTTTAGGTCATTTTCGTCCTCCCTAGGCTTATTCTTGTCCAATTAGCGTTTTTAACCAATCTTATGCATCCAATAGGTGTGTTTGTGTCATTGGATGAACCTTTAGGTCATTTTCGTCCTCCCTAGGCTTATTCTTGTCCAATTAGCGTTTTTAACCAATCTTATGCATCCAATAGGTGTGTTTGTGTCATTGGATGAACATATAGGCCATTTTTGTCCACCTTAGGTTTATTCTAGCCCAATTAGAGTTTTTAACCAATCTTGTGCATCCAATACGTTCATTAGTGTTATTCGAACATTTAGGTCGTTTTCATCCTCCACAGCCTTATTCTTTCCAATTAGGGTTTTTATCCTATCTTGTGTATCCAAGAAGTTCATTTGTCTCATTGGATTAACATTTAGGTCATTTTCGTCCTCCCTAGACTAATTCTTGTCCAATTAGGGTGGTTAACCAAACTTGTGCATCCAATTAGTTCATTTGTGTCATTGGATGAACCTTTAGGTCATTTTCGTCCTCCCGAGGCTTATTCTTGTCCAATTAGGGATTTTAACCTATCTTGTGCATCCAATAGGTGTGTTTGTGTCATTCGATGAACATTTAGTTCATTTTCGTCCTCCCGAGGCTTATTCTTGTCCAATTAGGGATTTTAACCTATCTTGTGCATCCAATAGGTGTGTTTGTGTCATTCGATGAACATTTAGTTCATTTTCGTCCTCCCGAGGCTTATTCTTGTCCAATTAGGGATTTTAACCTATCTTGTGCATCCAATAGGTGTGTTTGTGTCATTCGATGAACATTTAGTTCATTTTCGTCCTCCCGAGGCTTATTCTTGTCCAATTAGGGATTTTAACCTATCTTGTGCATCCAATAGGTGTGTTTGTGTCATTCGATGAACATTTAGTTCATTTTCGTCCTCCCGAGGCTTATTCTTGTCCAATTAGGGATTTTAACCTATCTTGTGCATCCAATAGGTGTGTTTGTGTCATTCGATGAACATTTAGTTCATTTTCGTCCTCCCGAGGCTTATTCTTGTCCAATTAGGGATTTTAACCTATCTTGTGCATCCAATAGGTGTGTTTGTGTCATTCGATGAACATTTAGTTCATTTTCGTCCTCCCGAGGCTTATTCTTGTCCAATTAGGGATTTTAACCTATCTTGTGCATCCAATAGGTGTGTTTGTGTCATTCGATGAACATTTAGTTCATTTTCGTCCTCCCGAGGCTTATTCTTGTCCAATTAGGGATTTTAACCTATCTTGTGCATCCAATAGGTGTGTTTGTGTCATTCGATGAACATTTAGTTCATTTTCGTCCTCCCGAGGCTTATTCTTGTCCAATTAGGGATTTTAACCTATCTTGTGCATCCAATAGGTGTGTTTGTGTCATTCGATGAACATTTAGTTCATTTTCGTCCTCCCGAGGCTTATTCTTGTCCAATTAGGGATTTTAACCTATCTTGTGCATCCAATAGGTGTGTTTGTGTCATTCGATGAACATTTAGTTCATTTTCGTCCTCCCGAGGCTTATTCTTGTCCAATTAGGGATTTTAACCTATCTTGTGCATCCAATAGGTGTGTTTGTGTCATTCGATGAACATTTAGTTCATTTTCGTCCTCCCGAGGCTTATTCTTGTCCAATTAGGGATTTTAACCTATCTTGTGCATCCAATAGGTGTGTTTGTGTCATTCGATGAACATTTAGTTCATTTTCGTCCTCCCGAGGCTTATTCTTGTCCAATTAGGGATTTTAACCTATCTTGTGCATCCAATAGGTGTGTTTGTGTCATTCGATGAACATTTAGTTCATTTTCGTCCTCCCGAGGCTTATTCTTGTCCAATTAGGGATTTTAACCTATCTTGTGCATCCAATAGGTGTGTTTGTGTCATTCGATGAACATTTAGTTCATTTTCGTCCTCCCGAGGCTTATTCTTGTCCAATTAGGGATTTTAACCTATCTTGTGCATCCAATAGGTGTGTTTGTGTCATTCGATGAACATTTAGTTCATTTTCGTCCTCCCGAGGCTTATTCTTGTCCAATTAGGGATTTTAACCTATCTTGTGCATCCAATAGGTGTGTTTGTGTCATTCGATGAACATTTAGTTCATTTTCGTCCTCCCGAGGCTTATTCTTGTCCAATTAGGGATTTTAACCTATCTTGTGCATCCAATAGGTGTGTTTGTGTCATTGGATGAACATTTAGGTAACTTGCATCTTTATAGGCTTTTTCTTGTCCAATTAGGGATTTTAACCTATCTTCTGTATCCAAGATGTTCATTTGTGTCATTGGATTATCATTTAGGTCATTTTCGTCCTCCCTAGGCTTATTCTTGTCCAATTTGGGTTTTTAACCAATCTTGTGCATCCAATAAGTTCATTTGTGTCATTGGATGAACATTTAGGTCAATTTTGTCCTCCTTAGGTTTTCTCTAGTCCAATTAGGGTTTTTAACCAATCTTGTGCATCCAATAAGTGTGTTTGTGTCATTGGATGAACATTTAGGTCATTTTCGTCCTCTCTGGGCTTATTATTTTCCAATTAGCGTTTTTAACAAATATTGTGCATCCAATAAGTTCGTTTTTGTCATTGGATGAACATTTATGTCATTTTCTTCCTCCCTAGGCTTATTCTTGTCCAATTAGAGTTTTTAACCAATCTTGTACATCCAATAAGTTCATTTGTGTCATTGGATGAACATTTAGGTCATTTTCGTTCTCCCTCGGTTTATTCTAATCCAATTAAGGGTTTTAACCAATGTTCAGCATCCATTAGGTGTGTTCGTGTCATTGGATTAGTATTTAGGTCATTTTCGTCCTCCATAAGCTTATCCTTGTCCAATTAGGATTTTTAACAAATCTTGTGCATCCAATAAGTTCATTTGTGTCATAGGATTAACATTTAGGTGATTTTTGTCCTCCCTAGGTTTATTCTAGTCCAATTAGGGGTTTTAACAAATCTTGAGCATCCAATAGGTGTGTTTGTGTCATTGGATTAGCATTTAGGTCATTTTCGTCCTCCCTAGGCTTATTCTTGTCCAATTTCGGTTTTTAACCAATCTTGTGCATCCAATAAGTTCGTTTGTGTCATTGGATGCACATTTAGGTCATTTTTGTCCTCCTTAGGTTTATTCTAGTCCAATTAGGGTTTTTAACCAATCTTGTGCATCCAATAAGTGTGTTTGTGTCATTGGATGAAAATTTAGGTCATTGTCGTCCTCCCTGGGCTTATTATTGTCCAATTAGCATTTTTAACAAATATTGTGCATCTAATAAGTTCGTTTTTGTCATTGGATAAACGTTTACGTCATTTTCTTCCTCCCTAGGCTTATTCTTGTCCAATTAGAGTTTTTAACCAATCTTGTGCATCCAATAAGTTCATTAGTGTCATTGTATGAACATTTAGGTCATTTTCTTTCTCCCTAGGTTTATTCTAGTCCAATCTTGTGCATCAAATAAGTTCATTTGTGTCATAGGATTAACATTTAGGTCATTTTCATCCATCCTAGACATATTCTTGTCCAACTAGGGTTTTCAACCAATCTTGTGCATCCTATAAGTTCATTTGTGTCATTGGATTAACATTTAGGTCATTTTCGTCCTCCCTAGGTTTATTCTTGTACGATTAGTGTTTTTAACCAATATTGTTCATCCAATAGGGGTGTTTTTGTCATTGGATGATTATTTAGGTCATTTTCATCCATCCTAGACATATTCTTGTCCAACTAGGGTTTTCAACCAATCTTGTGCATCCTATAAGTTCATTTGTGTCATTGGATGAACATTTAGGTCATTTTCGGCCTCCCTTGGCTTATTCGTGTCCAATTAGGGTTTTTTTAACCAATCTTGTGCATCCAATAAGTTCATTTGTGTCATTGGTTAACATTTAGTTTATTTTCGTCCTCCCTAGGCTTATTCTTGTCCAATTAGGGTTTTTAACCTATCTTGTCCATCCAATAAGTTCTTTTGTGTAATTGGATGAACATTTAGGTCATTTTCGTCCTCCCTAGGCTTATTCTTGTCCAATTAGGGTTTTTAACCTATCTTGTCCATCCAATAAGTTCTTTTGTGTAATTGGATGAACATTTAGGTCATTTTCGTCCTCCCTAGGCTTATTCTTGTCCAATTAGGGTTTTTAACCAATCTTGTGCATCCAAGTTCATTTGTGTCAAAGGATTAACATTTAGATGATTTTTGTCTTCCCTAAGCTTATTCTTGTCCAATTAGGAGTTTTAACCAATCTTGTGCATCCAATTGGTGTGTATATCCAATAGGTGTGTTTGTGTCATTGGTTAAACATTTCGGTGATTTTCGTCCTCCCTAGGTTTATTCTTGCCCAATTAGAGTTTTTAACCAATCTTGTGCATCAAATAAGTTCATTTGTGTCATTGGATTAACATTTATGTCATTTTCGTCTTCCCTAGGTTTATTCTAATCCAATTAAGGTTTTTAACCAATCTTGTCCATCCAATAGGTGTATTTGTGTCATTGGATGAACATTTAGGTCATTTTCGTCCTCCCTAGACTAATTCTTGTCCAACTTGGGTTTTTAACCAATCTTGTCCATCCAATAGGTGTATTTGTGTCATTGGATGAACATTTAGGTCATTTTCGTCCTCCCTAGACTAATTCTTGTCCAACTTGGGTTTTTAACCAATCTTGTGCATCCAATAAGTTCATTTATGTCATTGGATGAACATTTAGGTCATTTTCGTCCTCCCTAGATTTATTCTAGTTCAATTTGGGTTTTTAACCCATCTGGTGCATCCAATAGGTGTGTTTGTGTCATTGGATGAACATTTAGGGCGTTTTCGTCCTCCCTAGGATTATTATTGTCCAACTAGGGTTTTTAACCAATATTGTGCACCCAATAAGTTCATTTGTGTCATTGGATGAACATTTAGGTCATTTTCGTCCTCCCTAGGCTTCTTCTTGTCTTTTCTCTCAAGATCACTTTTCCAGCTCTCTCATTGATTGTTGATGATCTCTTTGGCTGTGATCTGAAAAAGCAATCTCAGTGTATTAACAATGTGTTGTTGAGAGTTCTTTTGTATATCAAGAATATTCAAAGTGTTTATCAGATTGTTGTTGAGAGAATGATTGAAGACAGTTTATATAGTTTCTGAAAAACATCTTAATCAATCGCTTTGCCAATCGATTTCTTAAAGTAATAAAACCGGTCTAATCGATTTGCCAATCGATTATCGCGTGTCTTGTTTTTCTTGAATCTTGAAACTACATAAGCCAGTCGATTTACCAATCGATTCTTGAAACAACATTTTTCAGTGATTATGTTAAGACTTATATGCATCGATTTCGTAATCGATTGCAG
>NW_027335451.1:10077-10605 GCF_000331145.2 Cicer arietinum
AGTACAAATGCTATTTATCAAAATCAGAGTATTATGAGTATTATTACATTATTAAGTATCAGAGCAAGATCATCAGTGTAAAATAATATAACAACAAGTATTATCAAGTTATCAAGTTATAATTTTTCTCCCCCTTTGTCAGTTAAGGCAAAAATGCAGAAAACAATTCCTCCCCCTATGTTAAAGAACATAAGCATTGGGGTTGAAATCATATAACATAGTATTTTAGAGCAATGAAATTCATGTGTACCAGATCAAAATCAATCATAGCAGTTAATGAGCATATCAAATGATTAAGCTAAATGTAATAAAAGTTTTAAATTCAGTATAGATCAAATGATTACAACAAGTCATAGCAAAACAGCACAGATCCTAAGGCTCCTAATCTCCTAGTCTAGGCTGGTCCTCACTATTATCTATGGGAGAGGTTGAGACCGATGTATTACCCTCAGCAGGTGTCTCCTCAACGTGAGTCTCAGGGTTATCTAGGGGATCCGGGTTAGGTTCTTCTGCTGCTTGACGACCGAT
>NW_027335451.1:10897-11280 GCF_000331145.2 Cicer arietinum
TTCAATTGCATTTGATTCACAATTGATTCTCTAACAGCAGCTTGTGGTTTTTACAGATTCTTCATTACCAAATGAAACCTTGAAATGTTTGAGAATTTTTGTGATCAGCGGTGGATAAGGTAACATAAGCTTGCTCTAAGAAGCTTCCAGCATGTGCCTTAGCACAATCCAAGTCCAACTCATCCTTAGCTCTTTAGATAAGCCCCATAACAGTATTATGTCCAACTTCTGGACTACTGCATGGTTTCCTGATCTTGGTACAAGCATACGAGTAAGTGTGTACATCAACATCCTATGTTGTACCTTCATTTGACCAATGGGCAATGAAATAGATTCAACGAACCCATCGATCATCAGGTCCTTTACTGCTGTATGCCTGTCAA
>NW_027335451.1:11654-12023 GCF_000331145.2 Cicer arietinum
GTGCGAGGACTTTCTTGGGAGGGGGTGAAGAATTAGGTTTCTTCTTCCTCTTTTGAGATATTTCCTTCATGGCATCAGCCATGAATTTCTCTGTTGGGGGTTCCTTACGTTTCTTAGTCTTCTCTTGGATTGGTGCAGGAGCCTTGCCCTTATCTTTGGCAAGAATTTTATGAGTGGGTATAGGTACTCTCTTTGTTGGAGTGGGTGGGGGTGAAGGTGTTTCACTTGTAGAAGAAGATGAGGGTGAAGGAGTACGAGCTTGGGTTTGTTTCACACGTGCCATACTCGTAGCTTGATGTAGATCAAATGTATGTAGAATGTAGATTGAATGTACTAACAGATGCAGAGACAGAAGAATGAAGCAGACAA
>NW_027335451.1:12038-12350 GCF_000331145.2 Cicer arietinum
TTTATACTCTTAACCTTGTAAATCGATTTCCAAATCGATTTGGTTACCGTTGCTGGGAATCCTCAATCGATTCAGTAATGATTATGTTCAACGGCTAGAAAAAAATAGTAACGGTCATATTTCAAATCGATGTCCAAATCGAGTTCCAGTTTTACTTAATCGATGTCCAAATCGATTGTCTTAATGTTGAATACTTAAGTAATCGATTTCCAAATCGACGCTCGTGGAAGTTTAAAAAAAAATTTCTGAACTTTGAATTCTGGACCAACGTAATCGATTCCCAAATCGATTTTATAAACCATTTACCATGCT
>NW_027335452.1:0-283 GCF_000331145.2 Cicer arietinum
TATGTCATTGGATTAACATTTAGGTCATTTTCCTCCTCCCTAGGTTTATTCTTGTCCAATTAGTGTTTTAAACCAATCTTGTGCATCCAATAGGTGTGTTAGTGTCATTCGATGAACATTTAGGTCATTTTCGCCCTCCCTAGGCTTATTCTTGTCCAATTAGGGTTTTTAACCAATCTTGTGCTTCCAATAAGTTCATATGTGTCATTGGATTAACATTATGGTCATTTTCGTCATCCCTAGGCTTATTCTTGTCCAACTAGGGTTTTTAACCAATCTTGTG
>NW_027335452.1:340-1601 GCF_000331145.2 Cicer arietinum
GGGTTTTTAACCAATCTTGTGCATCCAATATGTTCATTTGTGTCATTGGATTAACATTTAGGTCATTTTCGTCCTCCCTAGGTTTATTCCAGTCCAATTAGGAATTTTAACCAATCTTGTGCATCCAATAGGTGTGTTTGTGTCATTGGGTGAATATTTAGGTCATTTCCGTCCTCCCTAGGCTTATTCTTGTCCAATAAGTTCATCCAAATGAACATTGGATTAACCAATCTTGTGCATCCAATAAGTTCATTTGTGTCATTGGATTAACATTTTGGTCATTTTCATCCTCCCTAGACTTGTGCATTCAATAAGTTCATTTGTGTCATAGGGTTAACATTTTGGTCCTTTTCGTCCTCCCTCGGCTTATTCTTTTCTAATTAGGGTTTTTAACCATTCTTGTCTATCCAATATGTTCATTTGTGTCATTGGATTAACATTTAGGTCATTTTCGTCCTCCCTAGGTTTATTCCAGTCCAATTAGGAATTTTAACCAATCTTGTGCAACCAATAGGAGTGTTTGTGTCATTGGGTGAATATTAAGGTCATTTTCGTCCTCCCTAGGCTTATTCTTGTCCAATTAGGGTGTTTAACCAATCTTGTGCATCCAATTTGTTTATTTGTGTCATTGGATTAACATTTAGGTCATTTTCGTCCTCCCTAGGCTTATTAGGGTTTTTAACCAATCTTGTGCATCCAATAGGTGTGTTTGTGTTATTGGATGAACATTTTGGTCATTTTCGTCCTCCCTAGACTTATTCTTGTACAATTAAGGTTTTTAACCAATCTTGTGCATCCAATAAGTTCATTTGTGTCATTGGATGAACATTTAGGTCATTTTGGTCCTCCCTAGGTTTATTCTTGTCCAATTAGGGTTTTTAACCAATCTTGTGCATCCAATAGGTGTGTTTGTGTCATTGGATGGACATTTTGGTCATTTTCGTCCTCCCTAGACTTATTCTTGTCCAATTAAGGTTTTTAACCAATCTTGTGCATACAATAAGTTCATTTGTGTCATTGGATGAACATTTAGGTCATTTTGGTCCTCCATAGGCTTATTCTTATCCCATTAGGGTTTTTAACCAATCTTGTGCATCCAATAAGTTCATTTGTGTCATAGGGTTAACATTTTGGTCATTTTCGTCCTCCCTTGGCTTATTCTTGTCCAATTAAGGTTTTTAACCAATCTTGTGCATGCAATAAGTTCATTTGTGTCATTGGATGAACATTTAGGTCATTTTTGTCCTCCTTAGGCTTATTC
>NW_027335452.1:2684-2930 GCF_000331145.2 Cicer arietinum
CAATCTTGTGCATCCAATCAGTTCATTTGTGTCATTGGATGAACATTTAGGTCATTTTGGTCCTCCCTAGGCTTATTCTTGTCCAATTAGGATTTTTAACCAATCTTGTGCATCCAATAAGTTCATTTGTGTCATAGGGTTAACATTTTGGTCATTTTGGTCCTCCCTAAACTTATTTTTGTTTAATTAGGGGTTTTAACCAATCTTGTGCATACAATAAGTTCATTTATGTCATTGCATGAACAT
>NW_027335453.1:0-5855 GCF_000331145.2 Cicer arietinum
CAATGCAGACACAATTCTTAGCTCAAAAATCATTTGCTCAAACACAATTGGCAGCAGCCAAAATGGCAAAAGAATACTTTGAGATTATGGCCCAGCTTTTGAAAAGCAAGACCGACTCGTCAAAAGTTTCCTCATCAGCTGCTTCTGAAAATTCATTGGACATGGGAGATGACAATGAAGATGATTGTTTTGGTATCTTCACCCCTACAAAATAAGAAACATTGGCCCAACTAATTGAAGGCCCAACAAAAAAAAAGGTCTACTATGTAATGTATTGGGTCAAGCACAGAAATTAGACCTCACAAAAAATAGATAAATGTATTAAGTCTCGGCCCAAAACTCGATTCCAGACTTTAAAAAAAAAAAAGAATTTAATTATTATTAGAAAAAACGAATATTTTCTGAAAAGCAAAAGCAAAAATCCCAGGCACTTGTCTGCCATTCACACTAGAATCCAAAAGCGAATATTCCGTTTTTCCCTTATCGTATTCTTCTTTAAATTCTGTAATTTAAGTATGCTCTGCACTTGCAGCTAATAGCTGACCTTGTGCATCATAAACTGTGTTTATTATGAATTTCTGTTTTTTCTTTGTTGTTTTCCAATTTGTGTTGCTAAAAACAACTAATTTGGATTTACCATTTTTTTATTTTTGTGGTTTGTGGGTTTGGTTTTATTTCATTAAATTAGCAAACACAATACATCGCATGCAAATCTTTGAACAAGACTTGATAGTTGAATTTATTTCCTATTGTTGGTGACCCTTTGATCCAGGACGTTCGTTGGTATGGATTCTTTTTATTTTATTATATATATATATATATATATATATATATATAAATCTCAAATTTAAACAAACAAGTTGAACACTCCCACACTTATTTAAGGAAAAACTTCTTTACCTCCAAAGATTAGGTCAATTCATTGTTTTTCACTTTTAGGCTTGTAATGAGCTATATAACAAAGAATGAGATAATTAGGCTCAAAATGGCTTAGACAAATGGATAATTGTAGGGTAAACTTATTTGGTTAGTAGTTTTAACAAGAAACAAATGTCTAGATCATTTCAATATATGCATGCGGACAAGAGTCAAGTCAAGTTCTAGGGTAACTAGCAATCATGAGTGAGATAACACACAAGAAAAAAAAAGATGAAAAATGTATTCCATTCATAATAAGACTCAAAACCTCACAAAGGTTAATGACCTATCACAAATGATACGCAATTTAGCATTTTAATCCAACTTATTTTACCAAGAATGCAATGATACTATCCAATCATGTTAGTCCAAACAAACTCACGACATTAACAACCACAAAATCTGATGAAAAAGCATGCAGTGCAACACACATTTTTATTTATTTATTTATTTTTTTTGAAATCCTATAACAAATAAAATCCTAAATAATACCCCCACACTTAAATTACACATTGTCCTCAATGAGAATAACAAGTATAAAATAAAAGTAAGGAAAGGGAGCTCCTTGTGGGCTTTTCCAAGGAGAGTTCTTCTATGATAGTATCTTCAAGCACATAGCTCTCATAGAATAGCTTGTGGTGTTGTCCATTTACTTTGAATACTTTATCGGTGTTTTCACTTTTTATTTTCACTGCACCATGAGGAAAAATGTTAGTAACAACAAAAGGGCCAATCCATTTGGAACGAAGTTTCTCAGCCATAATTTTCAGACGGGAGTTGAACATTAAAATTTTTTTGCCTATAGAAAATTCCTTCATAGAAATCATCTTATCATGAAAGTATTTAGTTTTCTCCTTATAGATCCGGGAGTTCCCATAAGCTTCAACTCTAAGCTCTTCAAGTTGTTGCAATTGAAGCTTTCTCTCCAAACCTGTTTTCTCCATCTCAAGGTTATAGCTCTTTACCGCCCAATAAGCATGCCCATTAGTCTGAGGATTATAAAGTGTAGAAACTCTGTGTGCAACCTGATACTTCCGAAGCAAAGCGTCCATGGTGCACCTGCAAAATGAGTGCCTTGATCACTTATGATGGCTCGGGGTATTCCAAACCTGAAATTTTTTTTGATCTGATAAAACCTACAACAACTTTAGAATCATTAGTCCTAGAGGGTATTGCTTCCACCCACTTCGAAACATAATCAACACCAAGTAAAATGTAGACAAAACCAAAAGATACAGGAAATGACCTATAAAGTTAATGCACCACACATAAAATATTTCACTGAAAAGCATAGGTTGTTGAGGCCTCTCACTCCTACAAGTGATTGTTGTTCCTGCTATTTGGCACTGTTCACAAGTTTTGTAAGTCTCAAAAGAATCTATAAAAAAAAGTGGGCCAAAAGAAACCTGAGTCTAATACTTTTCTTGATGTCCGTTGAGGACCAAAATGTCCCCCAACTTGAAAGGCATGGCAAAAATGAAGAATAGATTGAGCCTCATGGTGGGGAACACCTGGTCACTATAGAATTTCTGCAGATATGGATCATCCCACACATAGTATTTGACATCACTTTTATGTTTGTGTGTTTTTGTTATGGATGCATTTGCAGGAAGGACTTCAACAACTAGATAAATAACTAAATCAGCAAACCAAGGAGTTACCTCATACAACTGTAGCAGCTGCTCATCAGGGAAGTCATCTTGAATGCATATGGGGTCCTCATCCATTTCTATTCTGCTCAAATGATCTGCCACCAAATTTTCAGCTCCACTCTTATCTTTAATCTATAAATCAAATTCTTGGAGTAACAACGTCCACTGGATCAATCTCAGTTTTGCTTCTGGTTTCTTCAGCAAGTACTTCAAAGTTGTATGGTCAGTAAAAAAAAGTACCTTCAAACCTAGCAAATATGATCTAAACTTATCAAGAGCAAAAACAATAACTAAAAGTTTTGTTTCAGTGGTAGTATAATTAGTCTGTACAAAATCTAAAGTCCTAGAAGCATAATAAATAACATGGGTAGTCTTGTTAGCTCTTTGTGGAAGGAATGCTCCCACTGCATAGTTAGATGCATGACACATAATTTAAAAAGGGAGAGTCCAAAAATTGTTCACTTTCATCCCATTATTAGAGAACACATGTCCCAAAATTATGCCTTGTTCAACCATAAAATGACATTTTTCATAATTCAGCACAAGGTTAGTTTCAATACATCTATGCAAAACTTAATCTAAATTGTTCAGGCATGCATAAAATAAGGAACTATACACAGTAAAATTATCCATGAAAACTTCTATAC
Organism: Cicer arietinum; assembly: GCF_000331145.2. Classification (NCBI taxonomy): domain Eukaryota; kingdom Viridiplantae; phylum Streptophyta; class Magnoliopsida; order Fabales; family Fabaceae; genus Cicer; species Cicer arietinum. The sequence continues at coordinate 3,218 of NW_027335453.1, forward strand.
AATTTTCTATAAATCAGCGAAAATACTAATCATGCAGCGTTTGAAAATGCCAAGAGCATTGCATAGGCCAAAAGGCATCCTCCTATAGGCAAATGTGCTAAAAGGGCAAGTGAACATGGTCTTTTCTTGGTCCTCCGGTGCAATATGGATAAGAAAATATCCAGAAAATCCATCAAGAAAACAATAATGTGACTTATCAGCCAACCGTTCAAGCATTTGATCAATGAATGGTAAAGGAAAATGATTTTTTCTAGTTGCCTGGTTTAGTCTCTTGTAATTGATGCATACCCTCCAGTTGTTCTGCACTCGTGTCGATATGAGTTCATTATTTTCATTTTTAACCACTGTGAGTCCGGTTTTCTTGGGGACTATCTGCACTGGACTCACCCATTGACTATCAGAGATGGGATATATAATGCATGCTTGCAAGAGCTTGGTCACTTCTTTTTTTACAACATCCAAAATTAGTGGGTTAAGTCGCCATTGGGGCTGCCTGACTAATTTTACCCCATCCTCTAGTAGTATCCTATGTATAACATGGATGGGCTAATACTAGGAACATCAGCCAAGGTCCATCTGATTGCCTTCTTGTGTTTTCTCAAAGTATGCAACAACTTCTCTTCCTGTTCATCTTCAAGATTAGCTGAAATAATCATAGGTAATTTGCCATTTCATTCTAAATATGCATATTTCAAATTTTCAGGAAGTGGTTTAAGCTCTATAGATGGTGGCTGCTCAATGGAGGGTACAACACCAGTTGCCGAAGCTAAGTCTGCAAAATCAATTATTTTAGTAGAAATATCAATATCAGCACAATGATCAACCTCCAAAACAACTTCGATCTCAACACACACAGAGCACAATTTAGTATCTGTACAGAATTCACAAGTGTAAGTATCATCAAAACCAGACAATGAAGGAAAATCAGTGGCAAACATATCAGGGTAAATGTCATCAACCAAATCAGCAAGCAATTCAATTTGAAAAATAGAACATTCTTCCATGGGATGTTTCATAGCAACAAAGATGTTAAATTTTACAATGCTATCACCAAATTCCATGGATAAAATTCTAGCATGTACATTAATTTTTGTTCTAGTAGTTTTCAAGAATGGTCTGTCTAAGATGATATGCGCCCTGTTAGAATTATTATCTCCCTCTCTTTTTCACGCCATGTCTAAAATGTAAAAATCTGCAGGAAATATCAATTCATTAACATGAACAAGTATATCCTCCACAAGTCCAGCAGGACGAGCATTACTCCTGTTCGCCAATTGAATGGTAATACATGTACTCTGTAAAGGTCCAAGAGCAAGAGAGTTAAAAGTAGATGTAGGCATAATATTAATGGAAGCTACTAAATCTAACATAGCATTTTCAAGTTGACTATTGCCTATGGTACATAGAATGAAAAGAGTTCCTAGATCTTTGCATTTCTGAGGCATGGGTTGAATGAAGGCTGAAACATTTCGCCACATGTTAACCCTTTCATTACCTTTTAATCTTCTCTTGTGTGTGCACAACTCTTTTAGAAATTCGGCATATCTTGGGATTTATTTAATTATTTCAAGGAGGGGAATGTTCAAGTCCACCTTTCTTAATGTATCCAAGATCTCCCTGTCCCTATCTGCCTTGTCCATTTTCTTAGTCTTCACTACCTTTTGAGGAAAAGGAAGTGGCATATTTTGCTCAATATAACAGTTTCAGGTATCAAAGTATCCTCAACAACCTTGTTATTTTTCACAACAGTTTCAGGTACCTTTGGTATTTCAACAACTTTTCCAAACCTCAATGTAATTGCACTTACATTGGAAGCATTTGAATTTACTACTGATTGTGCAGGAAATTGGTTTAACCCCTGAGTCTGCAATTGATTAATTGAAGTGGCAAGCTGACCAATCTTTGTTTCCAAATTCTGAATGGTGGAATCTGTTCTTTGTTGAAATTGGAGATTCTGGATAGCCATCTGTTTAACGAGACCCTCTAATGAAATTGCATTGTTTTGCTGAGGTGGAATGTTTTGCAGCTGATGTGGAATGTTTTGCTGTTGTAGAATATCTCTAGTTATTTCTAATATTTTGATTATTAAATTAAATAGATAAGTTAAATTGTGTGTTTTTCACTAACCAAGAACATTCTTAGTTTTCTATTTTTCATAACCAAGATTAATCTTGAGTTAAATTCTTTAAGTTTTAACATGAAATTTTAAAAAGGTGAAATCACAATTCAAACCCCATTTCTTGTGATTGACATTGCTACTTCAATTGGTATCAGAGCTTTGCCTCTAAAGTTTGAGCACTTAACAGTGTAAGAGGAAAAGATTCAGGAGAAAGTTATGTTAGAAGCCAACATGTGCTTAATGAAAAACTTATAAAATAATGAGGTAACCATCTCCTTATCTAAAATACAAAATCAATCGAAACAATTAGATAATCACTCATGAGATAATCATGTAATATAAAAAAAATTAGAACACAAAATATTACCATTTAGATTTTTAGAAAATACATATAGCCAATTTCTAGTACAAATCAATATTTGGATGTAATAAGGAAGAGTGGAACTTTTATATTTCAAAAAAAACAAATACAAAATATTACCATTATGATGTCACTGTGGTGATAGAAATGCTAAGCAC
>NW_027335454.1:0-1138 GCF_000331145.2 Cicer arietinum
CCTCCCTAGGCTTATTCTTGTCCAATTAAGGTTTTTAACCAATCTTGTGCCTGCAATAAGTTCGTTTGTGTCATTGGATTTAACATTTAGGTCATTTTCGTCAACCCTAGCCTTATGCTTGTCCAATTAGGGATTTTAAACAATCTTGTGCATCCTATAGGTGTGTTTGTGTCATTGGATGAACATTTAGGTCATTTTCCTCCTCCCTAGACTTATTCTTGACCAATTAAGGTTTTTAACCAATCTTGTGTTTGCAATAAGTTCATTTGTGTCATTGGATGAACATTTAGGTCATTTTCGTCCTCCCTAGGTTTATTCTAGTCCAATTAGGGTTTTTAACCAATCTTGTGCATGCAATAAGTTCATTTGTGTCATTGGATTAATATTTAGGTCATTTTCGTCAACCCTAGCCTTATTCTTGTCCAATTAGGGTTTTTAACCAATCTTGTGCATGCAATAAGTTCATTTGTGTCATTGGATGAACATTTAGGTCATTTTCGTCCTCCCTAGGCTTATTCTAGTCCAATTAGGGTTTTTAACCAATCTCGTGTTTGCAATAAGTTCATTTGTGTCATTGGATGAACATTTAGGTCATTTTCGTCCTCCCTAGGTTTATTCTAGTCCAATTAGGGTTTTTAACCAATCTTGTGCATGCAATTAGTTCATTTGTGTCATTGGATGAACGTTTAGGCCATTTTCGTCCTCCCTAGATTTATTCTAGTCCAATTAGGGTTTTTAACCAATATTGTGCATGCAATAAGTTCATTTGTGTCATAGGATCAACATTTAGGTCATTTTCGTCCTCCCCAGGCTTATTCTTGTCCAAATAGGGTTTTTAACCAATCTTGTGCATCCAATAAGTTCATTTGTGTCATTGGATTAACATTTAGGTTATTTTCGTCAACCTTAATCTTATTCTTGTTCAATTAGAATTTTTAACCAATCTTGTGCATCCAATATGTTCATTTGTGTCAATGGATTAACATTTAGGTCATTTTCGTCCTCCCTAGGTTTATTCTAGTGCAATTTGGGTTGTTAACCAATCTTGTGCATCCAATATGTTCATTTGTGTCAATGGATCAACATTTAGGTCATTTTCGTCCTCCCTAGGTTTATTCTAGTCCAATTAGGGTTTTTA
>NW_027335455.1:0-362 GCF_000331145.2 Cicer arietinum
TTTATAATCAGTTACTCTATAAAAACATACTCTGTATATAATCAAGGAGAAAAAAAAAACTAACGATTGAGATACTATTTCCTAATAACATATATTTAATAATTAAATTCATTCAATTGATATAAGCAATGAACATGTTTTTTTAACTATTTAAAAATAAAATTAAAAGGCACTTCTAACAAAATAATGAGTTATCGTTGTCTCTTTTATTGACGATGAGTCATCGGGATAGCTAGTCCCTTCTACTCATGTAGTCAACTACTTAAGGAACTATAACTGCAATCATTCAAATTCAAATATGGATAATTAAAAGTATCATTAACTTGGTTCAGGAGTGCGAAGGCGGCGCCACAACTCCTACT
>NW_027335455.1:1101-2769 GCF_000331145.2 Cicer arietinum
GTTTCTAAATACAATACAAATAAAATAAATCACATATATTTTTAAAATCTATAAGATTTCTAAACATTCATTCATATTTTAATCATCAAAAACATATTTTTAAATAGTTCATCATTGTAAAAATTATTATTTTCAACTTATATTTTGAAATAAAATTTAAACTATCTATATAGATAGATAGGAAATTTTACAATGAATTAACACTTTCAAAATAGTTCCAATTTATTTTCTTATTTTATCAAACTTACAAAAAAAATAATTATATCTATATACATTAAAGTATTTCACATAACACAAAACATAAGACATATGATATTGATAATGAATTACACTAATTCATAAATCTACAAAATAGTATCCTCTTCTCACACTAACTACTTAACATGCTTATAGATACATCCCTCAGTTACTATCAAGCCACCAAATTGGTCCAAAACATACCATCAATTTTAAATAGTTCATCATTGTAAAAATTATTATTTTCAACTTATATTTTGAAATAAAAATTAAACTATATATATAGATAGATAGGAAATTTTACAATTAATTAACACTTTCAAAATAGTTCCAATTTATTTTCTTATTTTATCAAACTTACAAAAAAAATAATTATATCTATATACATTAAAGTATTGCACATAACACAAAACATAAGACATATGATATTGATAATGAATTACACTAATTCATAAATCTACAAAATAGTATCCTCTTCTCACACTAACTACTTAACATGCTTATAGATACATCCCTCAGTTACTATCAAGCCACCAAATTGGTCCAAAACACACCATCAATTTTAAAGATTTTGGAGTTCTGTTCTAATCTTAAAAGTTGAGTCTCAAATAAAAATTGCAATTTTATAATTAATAAAAAAAATTGATAATAAAAAATTGTTTCTATACGCATATCAATCTGCATGATGCACTCTACACATATCAATCTACATGATGCACTCTACACATACCAATCTAATGCATACTATTTTGTTAGGTTAATTCATATAACAAAAAAAAATTCTACTTGTAAAATACATCAATTATAGAATCCAAATTTAAATAACTTTTCAAAAAGAATTTCACTATTAAGAAGATTTTTAAAAACTTTGTTTTTTTTTCCTTCTTTTTACTTCTCTTTCTCAATTAGTAGACATTTTATCATTAGTACTATTGTATATCACTAAAGAGTTCTTAAACTCTAAAACTCTAACATCGAGTCAAACTCTATTGAGTTCATAATCTCATAATAAAATAAAAAAATCAATCATTTCAAATAAATATCCCAACAGCCTCACGATTCAATATTTACACCAGCCCCTAAACCAACATAACAACAACACTTTTCAATTTAAAAAAAAAAAACAAGACAGAGTAAAACATGCTGTAAATTTTAAGTTGTTTTAAACATTAAATAAAATCAGTAGCATAGGATTATTGTTATTTTATAAATCAACAAAAATTCAACTCAATTTAATTTCTTTAAAATAATCAAGAGTAACTCAAACAAAAGTTATTTTCATCATGTAAAATAAATAAACTTTAACTCCTTTATAATGTCATTTTTAAAAAATTCTAAGTTCTACCAACTCTAATATTCAAGAATTACTATTGCTAATAATATGAATTTCATACTATCTAAATCATGACGAACATTCTAAATTGTTTTCAA
>NW_027335455.1:3057-4503 GCF_000331145.2 Cicer arietinum
AAATCAAATGTTTCAATAATTAGTTACTAGATCAAACACTTTAAACATATACATATCAAAACTAAATATTTTAAATTGATTAAGGGTGAAAATGAAACTTTAAAAATACTAACTAGTGCGATTTGACATTTGATAACTAAGGTTACGTGAATGGGATTAATAACTCTAAAACAGCTGGTCAATAAAAATTATTATTTCCAAATATTCATATAAAACAAGACTGCAAAAATCATAGTTCTGTAGACAAGCAATACGCAACAAGTAACTAACATAATCCTGTCAACTATTAAAATTAACTCAAAATCTTAACAAGTAATTTCATGATTTAGTTACTCACTTAGGTAGGAATTTATAATCCATAACACAATTAAAGCAAGCAAAATAATAAACAGTTAATTAGTAATCTCGAAAATATGTATAATAATACAAAAACATATAACCCTTAACACAATTACATAACGGGAAAAACATCATAGTGAAAATAATTTTACATAAGAAAACACAATTCACACGACTGACATTCGTAACACAGAATCGACATTCGACCTACTCGGCCTAATTGGATAGACCTGCTCTGATACCACTAATGTGACACCCTAAACCCCAAAATAATATATATAATAATTTCTATCATATTTCTATAAAATTCGCAGCGGATAAATGAAAATATGTTTCCAAGGAAATAAAAACTTTAATTTTTAATTTAAGATATCACGTTTCTCAAAAATCAAAAGGAACACTTTAACTTCTTTACTCCATAGTGCAATCTCAATAAGCTTGAATTAAGTATAATTACTTGATTTAATTCTAAAAACCTACTAGTACTTATATGATTTTCATACAAAAGTCATTTCAAAATAAATAAGTAAAATACAAATTACAACCCTTATTCCCGGTATCACCTATCAGAGCGGGGTTCCTCCCAAACTTGAACTTCAAGACTTATTAACCTGTAACAACTGCGATTTCGCAAACGCATGGCCAAGCCAGTCAAACACAAACAACGAAGGAGGTGAGTTTCAAAATCATGTTAATAGTATAATATAAGTAAGAAGAACACGCAACAATCATAATAGACCGTATCATAATCACATTACTATATATCAAAATATTTAAGTAAATAGTATCATATTATAACATCAAATTCACTCAAGTAAGATAATCATCTCATTATAATATGCATCAAATCATCTAAGAGTAATTATTATTACTTTTGAAACACATCAATCACCACAAAACAATCACAAGTAAATGCAATGCTATGCATGAGCTTAGACTCTACTTCACAATGTGGTACCATTCTAACTCTGAAGTACTTGGTTAGGAGGCTTGGTACTATGCCACCATCCCGGTGGACGGACAATTTTAATTGGCCTTGTCCTCATAGATCCCGTCAACTCAACCCGAGACACATATACGTGACAGTCGAGGTAAACGTGTGTTGCG
>NW_027335456.1:0-1468 GCF_000331145.2 Cicer arietinum
AATCTTGTGCATCCAATAGGTGTGTTTGTGTCATTGGATGAACTTTTAGGTCATTTTCGTCATACCTAGGCTTATTCTTGTCAAATTAGGGTTTTTAACCAAATTTGTGCATCCAATGAGTACATTTGTATAATTGGATAAATATTTTGGTTATTTTCGTCCCCACTAGGCATATTCTTGTCCAATTAGGGTTTTTAACCAATATTGTGCATCCCATAAGTTCATTTGTGTCATTGGTTGAACATTTAGGTCATTTTCGTCCTCCCAAGGCTTATTCTTGTCCAATTAGGGTTTTTAACAAATCTTGTGCATCCAATAGGTGTGTTTGTGTCATTGGATGAATATTTATGTCATTTTCGTCCTCCCTAGGCTTATTCTTGTCCAATTAGGGGTTTTAACCTATCTTGTGCATCCAATAAGTTCATTGATGTAATTGGATGAACATTTAATTCATTTTTTCCTCCCTAGGCTTATTCTTTTTCAATAAGGGTTTTTAACCAATCTTGTGCATCCAATAGGTGTGTTTGTGTCATTGATGAACATTTAGGTCATTTTCGTCCTCCCTTGGCTTATTCTTGTCCAATTAGGGTTTTTAACCAATCTTGTGCATCCCATAAGTTCATTTGTGTAAATGGATGAACATTTAGGTCATTTTCGTCCTCACTAGCCTTATTCTTGTCCAATTATGGTTTTTAACCAATCTATTGCATCCCATAAGTTCATTTGTGTCATTGGATGAACATTTAGGTCATTTTCGTCCTCCCTAGGCTTATTCTACTCCAATTAGGGTTTTTAACTAATATAGTGCATCCAATAAGTTCATTTGTGTCATTGGATGAACATTTACGTCATTTTCGTCCTCCTTAGGCTTATTCTTTTCCAATAAGGGTTTTTAACCAATCTTGTGCATCCAATAGGTGTGTTTGTGTCATTGGATGAACATTTAGGTCATTTTCGTCCTCCCTAGGCTTATTCTTGTCCAATTAGGGTTTTTAACCAATCTTGTGCATCCAATAGGTGTGTTTGTGTCATTGGATGAACATTTAGGTCATTTTCGTCCTCCCTAGGCTTATTCTTGTCCAATTAGGGTTTTTAACCAATCTTGTGCATCCAATAGGTGTGTTTGTGTCATTGGATGAACATTTAGGTCATTTTCGTCCTCCCTAGGCTTATTCTTGTCCAATTAGGGTTTTTAACCAATCTTGTGCATCCAATAGGTGTGTTTGTGTCATTGGATGAACATTTAGGTCATTTTCGTCCTCCCTAGGCTTATTCTTGTCCAATTAGGGTTTTTAACCAATCTTGTGCATCCAATTGGTGTGTCTGTGTCATTGGATAAACATTTAGGTCTTTTTCGTCCTCCTTAGGCTTTTTCTTGTCGTATTAGTGTTTTTAACCAATCTCTTGCATCCAATAAGTTCATTTGTATCATTGGATGAACATTTAGGTCATTTTCGTCCTCCCTAAG
>NW_027335457.1:0-2446 GCF_000331145.2 Cicer arietinum
ACTTTAAACATAAGAGGTATATTTTCTATTCAACTCAAGGTTTAGAAAGAAACATCCCTTTTTATTTTTCCTAAATTCGGTTTCAATAAAATAATTATAATATTAATGATTTATTTTTTTATTTTTATTTTTTTTTGCTTTCCTTCTCTTTCTCAATTAGTAGACCTTATCATGTGATTTATTTTATACCATTATAAATCACTACCGAATTCTTAAAATGTAAGACTCTAATATCAAGTTAAACTCTAATGAGTTACTATTATCTAAATAAATAATCTCAAACAAATATCCTAACACCCTCACGATTCAATATTAACAGTCCCTCTAACCAACTTAACAATATTTTCTTAAAAACAAAGTAAAATATGGTGTAAATTTTCAGCTATTTTAAACAATAAATAAAATCAGTAGTATAGAATTACTCTTATTTTATAAATCAACAAAAGTTCAACTCAATTTAATATCTTTAAAATAATCAAAAGTAATTCAAACAAAAGTTATTTTCTTTTACAAAATAAGTCAACATTAATTCATTCAAAATGTATTTTTTTTTAACTCTAAGTTCTAGCCATCTCTAACACTCAAGAATTATTATTATTAATAATATGAATTTCCTAAGGTTCTAAATTTATTTCATTAACAAGATCAAAACTTTAATAATCATGTTACAACCCCAAAAAAAAATTATGTCAATCAATAATTAGTATTAACTTGATTAAATTAATAAGTTTAAATATATATCTAGTAAAAAAAAAAACAGTTATTTCTAACCATCCACTATAAAATACTTAAAGTAAGAAACACAAAACACAAGTCTAATCAAAAGCTAATAAACTTAACTATGTAAACAATTCAAATTAATTCAATTCAATTTCAACAAATAATTTAATGGTCTATTTAGTCACTTATATAGGAAATTAAAATCCAAAACAAAATGAGTAAGCAAATACTAAATAGTTAATTAGTAACTTTAGAAATATGTATAATTATATAAGAATATAGCACAAAACACAACAATATAATAGGGAAATAAAGCATATTAGTGAAAATAGTTGACGCACAACAAAACTCAATTAACGCGACTGACATTTGACTAACACTAAACCGACACTCAACCCACTCGGTCTGATTTGGACAGACCTGCTCTGATACCACTAATGTGACACCCTAAATCCCAAAATAATATATATATATATATATAATAATTAATATCATATTCCTATAAAATTTGCAGCGGATAAACAAAAATATATTTCCAAGAAAATAAAAACTTTATATTTAATTTAGGATATCACGTTTCCCAAAAATAAAAATAAAAACCCTTATTCCCAGTATCACCTATCAAAGCAGGGTTCCTTCAAAACTTGAACTTCAAGACTCATTAACCTATAATAACTGCGATTTCGCAAACGCAGGGCCCAGCCAGTCAAACACAAACAACGAAGGAGGTGAGTTTTGAAATCATGTTAATAGCATAATATGAGTAAGAAGAACACGCAAACAATCATAATAGAACCGTATCATAATCACTTTACGATATATCAAAATATTTAATTAAATAGTATCATACTATAGCATCAAAGTCACTCAAGTAAAATAAATCATCTCATTATAATATGCATCAAATCATCTAAGAGTAATTATTATTACTTTTGAAACACATCAATCACCACAAAACAATCACAAGTAAATGCAATGCTATGCATGAGCTTAGACTCTACTTCACAATGTGGTACCATTCTAACTCTGAAGTACTTGGTTAGGAGGCTTGATACTATGCCACCATCCCGGTGGACGGACAATTCAAATTGGCCCTGTCCTCATAGATCCCCTCAACTCAACCCGAGACACATATACGTGACAGTCGAGGTAAACGTGTGTTGCGTGGTAGCTCCCGACATTTGGAGTGCTACCTCCAAGTCACCTAGGAATTCCCCACCTGAATACCTCCAAGGTCTAACAATCTTGCCTTAAGGCTCGACAGCAGACCGCCACGATCAGGCTCATTCAGTTGTACTTCCCCATAATCACTAGGCTTGTCAGGCCCTACCTATATGATGACAAAATAATCTCCACTTCACAAATTCACAATATTTATTTTCTCCCCCCGTTAGCTTAGACTACTCCATTAAGAGCACCATATTTAAGAATCATCACTATCTCATCAAGTATGGGGTACTTCAATATTTTCATCACAATCTTATAATATCATTAATCATAAATAATCATATAAACTCATCACAATTTTATAACATCACTATCATCAATCAACAATCATCATTATCATCACGTAAGCATATATCAAACCATGCATCCATATTTTATTATCACAACACATAATTTCATCTAATCAAATATGTACACATAATTTCATTCAATATCAAACATCACAATAATAACAAATATCAACTACCACACAAGTATTAAAAATTAAATCAATCAACAC
>NW_027335458.1:0-1950 GCF_000331145.2 Cicer arietinum
AATCTTGTGCATCCAATAAGTTCTTTTGTGTAATTGGATGAGCATTTAGGTCATTTTCGTCCATCCTAGGCTTATTCTTTTGCAATTAGGGTTTTTAACCAATCTTGTGCATCCAATTGGTGTGTTTGTGTCATTGGATGAACATTTAGGTCATTTTCGTCGTCCCTAGGCTTATTCTTGTCAAATTAGGGTTTTTAACCAAACTTGTGCATCCAACAAGTTCATTTGTATAATTGGATGAACATTTAGGTCATTTTCGTCCTCCCTAGGCATATTCTTGTACAGTTAGGGTTTTTAACCTATCTTGTGCATCCAATAGGGTTTTTAACTAATCTTGTGCATCCAATAAGTTCATTTGTGTAAATGGATGAAATTTTAGGTTGTTTTCGTCCACCCTATGCTTATTCTTGTGCAATTAGGATTTTTAACCAATCTTGTGCATCCAATAAGTTCATTTGTGTAAATGGATGAAATTTTAGGTTGTTTTCGTCCACCCTATGCTTATTCTTGTGCAATTAGGATTTTTAACCAATCTTGTGCATCCAATAAGTTCATTTGTGTAAATGGATGAAATTTTAGGTTGTTTTCGTCCACCCTATGCTTATTCTTGTGCAATTAGGATTTTTAACCAATCTTGTGCATCCAATAAGTTCATTTGTGTAATTGGATGAACATTTAGGTCATTTTCGTCCTCCCTAGGCTTATTCTTGTACACTTAGGGTTTTTAACCTATCTTGTGCATCCAATAAGTTCTTTTGTGTAATTGGATGAACATTGAGGTCATTTTCGTCCACCCTAGGCTTATTCTTGTGCAATTAGGGTTTTTAACCAATCTTGTGCATCCAATAAGTTCATTTGTGTCATTGGATGAACATTTAGGTCATTTTCGTCCTCCTTAGGCTTATTGTTGTCCAATTAGTGTTTTTAACGAATTTTGTGCATCCAATAAGTTCATTTGTGTCATTGGATGAACATTTAGGTCATTCTCGTCCTCCTTAGGCTTATTCTTGTCCAATTTGGGTTTTTAACTAATCTTGTGCATCCAATAAGTGTGTTTGTGTCATTGGAAGAACATTTAGGTTATTTTCGTCCTCCCTATGCTTATTCAGGCCCAATTAGTGTTTTTAACGAATTTTGTGCATCCAATAAGTTCTTTTGTGTAATTGGATGAACATTTAGGTCATTTTCGTCCAACCTAGGCTTATTCTTGTGCATTTACGGTTTTTAACCTATCTTGTGCATCCAATAAGTTCATTTGTGTCATTGGATGAACATTTAGGTCATTTCGTCCTCCCTAGGCTTATTCTTGTCCAATTAGGATTTTTAACCAATCTTGTGCATCCAATAAGTTCATTTGTGTCATTGGATGAACATTTAGGTCATTTTCGTCCTCCTTAGGCTTATTGTTGTCCAATTAGTGTTTTTAACGAATTTTGTGCATCCAATAAGTTCTTTTGTGTAATTGGATGAACATTTAGGTCATTTTCGTCCAACCTAGGCTTATTCTTGTGCATTTACGGTTTTTAACCTATCTTGTGCATCCAATAAGCTCATTTGTGTAATTGGATGAACATTTATGTCATTTTCGTCCTCCCTAGGCTTATTCTTGTCCAATTAGGGTTTTTAACCTATCTTGTGCATCCAATAAGTTCATTTGTGTTCATTGGATGCACATTAAGAACATTTAGGTCATTTTCGTCCTCACTAGGCTTATTCTTGTCCAATTAGGGGTTTTAACTAATCTTGTGCATCCAATCAGTTCATATATGTCATTGGATGAACATTTAGGTCATTTTCTTCCTCCCTAGGCTTATTCTTGTCCAAATAGGGTTTAGTGATTGGATGAACATTTTGGTCATTTTCGTCCTCCCTAGGCTTATTTTCGACCAATTCGGATTTTTAACCAATCTTGTGCATTCAATAAAATCATTTGTGTCATTGGATGAACAT
>NW_027335459.1:0-1905 GCF_000331145.2 Cicer arietinum
AGGTGTGTTTGTGTCATTGGATGAACATTTAGGTCATTTTCGTCCTCCCTCGTCTTATTCTTGGCCATGTACGGTTTTTCAATAATCTTGTGCATCCAATAGGTGTGTTTGTGTCATCGGATGAACATTTAGGTCATTTTCGTCCTCCCTAGACTTATTCTTGTCCAATTAGGGTTTTTAACCAATCTTGTGCTTCCAATAAGTTCATTTGTCTCATTGGATTAACATTTAGGTCATTTTCGTCCTCCCTAGACTTATTCTTGTCCAATTAGGGTTTTTAACCAATCTTGTGCTTCCAATAAGTTCATTTGTCTCATTGGATTAACATTTAGGTCATTTTCGTCCTCCCTAGACTTATTCTTGTCCAATTAGGGTTTTTAACCAATCTTGTGCTTCCAATAAGTTCATTTGTCTCATTGGATTAACATTTAGGTCATTTTCGTCCTCCCTAGACTTATTCTTGTCCAATTAGGGTTTTTAACCAATCTTGTGCTTCCAATAAGTTCATTTGTCTCATTGGATTAACATTTAGGTCATTTTCGTCCTCCCTAGACTTATTCTTGTCCAATTAGGGTTTTTAACCAATCTTGTGCTTCCAATAAGTTCATTTGTCTCATTGGATTAACATTTAGGTCATTTTCGTCCTCCTTAGGCTTATTTTTGTCCAATTAAGGTTTTTAAACCAATGTTTTGCATCCAATAGGTGTGTTTGTGTCATTGGATGAACATTTAGGTCATTTTCGTCCTCCCTAGGCTGATTCTTGTCCAATTAGGGTTTTTAACCAATCTTGTGCATTCAATAAGTTCATTTGTGACATTGGATTTACATTTAGGTCATTTTCGTCCTCCCTAGGCTGATTCTTGTCCAATTAGGGTTTTTATCCAATCTTGTGCATCCAATAGGTGTCTTTGTGTCATTGGATGAACATTTAGGTCAATTTCGTCATCCCTAGGCTTATTCTTGTCCAAGTAGGGTTTTTAACAAATCTTGTGCATTCAATAGGTGTGTTTGTGTCATTGGCCGAACATTTAGGTCATTTTCGTGCTCCTTAGGTTTATTCTAGTCAAATTAGGGTTTTTAATTAGGGTTTTTGACCAATCTTGTGCATTCAATAAGTTCATTTGTGTCATTGGATGAACATTTAAGTCATTTTCGTCCTCCCTAGGCTTATTCTTGTCCAAGTAGGGTTTTTAAAAAATCTTGTGCATTCAATAGGTGTCTTTGTGTCATTGGCTGAACATTAAGTCATTTTCGTGCTCCTTAGGTTTATTCTAGTCCAATTAGGGTTTTTGACCAATCTTGTGCATTCAATAAGTTCATTTGTGTCATTGGATGAACATTTAAGTCATTTTCGTCCTCCCTAGGCTTATTCTTGTCCAAGTAGGGTTTTTAAAAAATCTTGTGCATTCAATAGGTGTCTTTGTGTCATTGGCTGAACATTAAGTCATTTTCGTGCTCCTTAGGTTTATTCTAGTCCAATTAGGGTTTTTGACCAATCTTGTGCATTCAATAAGTTCATTTGTGTCATTGGATGAACATTTAAGTCATTTTCGTCCTCCCTAGGCTTATTCTTGTCCAAGTAGGGTTTTTAAAAAATCTTGTGCATTCAATAGGTGTCTTTGTGTCATTGGCTGAACATTAAGTCATTTTCGTGCTCCTTAGGTTTATTCTAGTCCAATTAGGGTTTTTGACCAATCTTGTGCATTCAATAAGTTCATTTGTGTCATTGGATGAACATTTAAGTCATTTTCGTCCTCCCTAGGCTTATTCTTGTCCAAGTAGGGTTTTTAAAAAATCTTGTGCATTCAATAGGTGTCTTTGTGTCATTGGCTGAACATTAAGTCATTTTCGTGCTCCTTAGGTTTATTCTAGTCCAATTAGGGTTTTTGACCAATCTTGTGCAT
>NW_027335460.1:0-767 GCF_000331145.2 Cicer arietinum
TTCATACAGAAGAGTGGAGTGTTGGTAAGAAAACCATTAATTGTGGACTTTGTGTCAAGGGTGGCGAAGAAGGAGTTGAAGAAAATTACTATTATGGTATTGTTAAAGAGATTTTGCATGTTGAATACCTAGGAGAACCAACCAAGCAATTAGTTTTCTTTAACTGTGAATGGTTTGATATTGTTGCCAACAATGGCATGAAGATTCAACACCAATATGGCATTGTGGAGGTTCATCGTCGTAGAAGATATTCAAAATATGATCCTTTCATAATCGCAACAAATGCTATTCAGGTGTATTATGTACCTTACCCAGAAAAATTAAAAGAAAAAGTTGATTGGTGGGTTGCCATTAAAACCAAACCTAGAGGCACAGTCGATGATCGATATACATTAGAAGTTGCATATCAAGATTCAACATCTACCACAACAAATGTAGCTTTTGCTGCAAATGATGAGCTACTTGATCATTTGAGAGATGAAGGGGAAAATGAGGAAGTTGAAATGAATATTGAGGTTGCAAAAGACCAAGAGGAGGTAGAGGAGGAGGAAGATGAGGAGGATGACGACATAGATTTAGAAGAATTTGATTCAGAAAATGATTTTGAAAACCATTATAACTTTCATAATGATGATAATGATAGCGATGATGGTAGACATATTGATTATTAAATTTTAATATTTTTTATTTTGTGGAGTAGATGAAAATTTATTACTATACTTTGTTGTTGTTTTTATGCTATAAACATTTTTAATTGTATTTTTTTT
>NW_027335460.1:1168-1665 GCF_000331145.2 Cicer arietinum
TTCCCATGTGACACCTCCATCTTCGATACGAAGGGTAGATTCACCATCTAGTTCACAACCATCTCATTCTGAAGGAGTGCATAGCCCAAGATCCAATGAAACTGTCATTGCATCTGAGACACAAACCAATGATGGCAAACAATCTTTATACCTTGACGGACAAGGGTAAATATATACATATATTTTTAGTTATTTAAGTATATTATATAAACTTCATAACTACTAACACGTATTGTTTGTAGATTTTTGCCTTCGCATCCTGCAGCAAATGGGATTGGAGATATCATCAAAAGTAATTTTAGTAAGCCATGGCCATCATGGAAAAAAATAGACATTAATACGAGAAACTTGTGGTTTGAACTAATAATGTCTTATGTCTTTAAAAAATAGACATTATTCACTTCTTTATATGAACTTATCGGATGCACAAGATTGGTTAAAAACCCTAATTGGACAAGAATAAGCCTGAGTGGAAGAAAATGACCTAAATGTTCATC
>NW_027335461.1:0-245 GCF_000331145.2 Cicer arietinum
ACTAGAATAAACCTAGGCAGGACGAAAATGACCTAAATGTTAATCCAATGACACAAATGAACTCATTTGAAACACAAGATTGGTTAAAAACAATAATTGGACAAGAATAAGTCTATGGAGGACGAAAATTACCAAAATTTTCATCCAATGACACAATCACACCTATTGGATGCACAAGATTGGTTAAAAACCCTAATTTGACTAGAATAATCCTAGAGAGGACGAAAATGACCTAAATGTTAATC
>NW_027335461.1:440-1967 GCF_000331145.2 Cicer arietinum
AAATGTTAATCCAGTGACACAAATGAACTTATTGGATGCACAAGATTGGTTAAAAACCCTAGTTGGACAAGAATAAGTCTATGGATGACGAAAATGACCAACATTTTCATCCAATGACACAAACACACCTATTGGATGCACAAAATTGGTTAAAAACCCTAATTGGACTAGAATAAATCTAGGGTGGACGAAAATGACCTAAATGTTAATCCAATGACACAAATGAAGTTATTGGTTGCCAAAGATTGGTTAAAAACCCTAATTGGACAAGAATAAGCCTATGGAAGAAGAAAATTCCCTAAATGTTCATCCAATGACACAAACACACCTGTTGGATGCACAAGATTGGTCAAAAACCTCAATTTGACTCGAATAAACTTAGGGAGGACGAAAATGACCTAAATGTTAATCCAGTGACACAAATGAACTTATTGGATGCACAAGATTGGTTAAAAACCCTAATTGGACAAGAATAAGCCTAGGGAGGACGAAAATGACCAAAATGTTAATCCAATGACACAAATGAACTTATTGGATGCACAAGATTGGTTAAAAACCCTAATTGGACAAGAATAAGCCTAGGGAGGACGAAAATGACCAAAATGTTAATCCAATGACACAAATGAACTTATTGGATGCACAAGATTGGTTAAAAACCCTAATTGGACAAGAATAAGCCTACGAAGGACGAAAATGACCTAAATGTTCTTCCAGTGACACAAATGAACTTATTGCATGCACAAGATTTGTTAAAAACCCTGATTGAACTAGAATAAACCTAGGGAGGACGAAAATGACTTTAATGTTAATCCAATGGCACAAATGAACTTATTGAATGCACAAGATTGGTTAAAAACCCTAATTGGACAAGAATAAGCCTAGGGAGGACGAAAATGACCAAAATGTTAATCCAATGACACAAATGAACTTATTGGATGCACAAGATTGGTTAAAAACCCTTAATTGGACAAGAATAAGCCTAGGGAGGAAGAAAATGACCTAAATGATCATCCAACGACACAAACACACCTATTTGATGCACAAGATTGGTTAAAACCCCTAATTTGACTAGAATAAACCTAGGTAGGACGAATATGACCTAAATGTTAATCCAGTGACACAAATGAACTTATTGGATGCACAAGATTGGTTAAAAACCCTAATTGGACAAGAATAAGTCTATGGAGGACGAAAATGACCTAAATGTTCATCCAATGATACAAACACACCTATTGGATGCACAAGATTGGTTAAAAACCCTAATTGGACAAGAATAAGTCTATGGAGGACGAAAATGACCTAAATGTTAATCTAGTGACACAATTGAACTTATTGGATGCATAAGATTGGTTAAAAACCCTAATTTGACTAGAATAAACCTAGGGAGGACGAAAATGACCTAATTGTAAATCTAGTGACACAAATGAACTTATTGGATGCACAAGATTGGTTAAAAACCCTAATTGGACAAGAATAAGCCTACGGAGGACAAAAATGACCTAAATATTTATCCAATGACACAAATGA
>NW_027335461.1:2850-4002 GCF_000331145.2 Cicer arietinum
CAATGACACAAACACACCTATTGGATGCACAAGATTGGTTAAAAACCCTAATTGGACAAGAATAAGCCTAGGGAGGACGAAAATGACCTAAATGTTCATCCAATGACACAAACACACCTATTGGATGCACAAGATTGGTTAAAAACCCTAATTGGACTATAATAAACCCAGGGAGGACGAAAATGACCTAAATGTTAATCCAATGACACAAATGAACTTATTTGAAACACAAGATTGGTTAAAAACCATAATCGGACAAGAATAAGCCTATGGAGGATGAAAATGACCTAAATGTTCATCTAGTGACACCAATGAACTTATTGCATGCACAAGATTGGTTAAAAACCCTAATTGGACAAGAATAAGACTATGGAGGACGAAAATGACCAAAATTTTCATACAATGACACAAACACACCTATTGCATGCACAAGATTGGTTAAAAACCATAATTGGACAAGAATAAGCCTAGGGAGGTCGAAAATGACCTAAATGTTCATCCAGTGACACAAATGAACTTATTGCATGCACAAGATTTGTTAAAAACCCTAATTGGACAAGAATACGTCTATGGAGGACGAAAATAACCAAAATTTTCATCCAATGACACAAACACACGTATTGGATGCACAAGATTGGTTAAAAACCCTAATTGGACTAGAATAAACCTAGGGAGGACGAAAATGACCTAAATGTTAAACCAATGACACAAACACACCTATTGGATGCACAAGATTGGTTAAAAACCCTAATTAGACTAGAATAAACCTAGGGAGGACGAAAATGACCTAAATGTTAATCCAATGACACAAATGAACTTATTGGATGCACAAGATTGGTTAAAAACCTTAGGTGGACAAGAATAAGCCTAGGGAGGAAGAAAATGACCTAAATGTTCATCCAATGACACAAACACACCTATTGGATGCACAAGATTGGTTAAAAATGCTAATTGGACAAGAATAAGCCTACGGAGGACGAAAATGACCTCAATGTTTATCCAATGACACAAATGAACTTATTGCGTGCACAAGATTAGTTAAAAACCCTAATTGGACAAGAGTAAGTCTATGAAGGACGAAAATGACCAAAATTTTCATCCAATGACACAAACACACCTATTGGAAGCACAAGATTGGTTAAAAACCCTAAT
>NW_027335462.1:0-1067 GCF_000331145.2 Cicer arietinum
AGAAACATGTGGCGGAATATGTATCCACTTGTCTAACTTGTCAGAAAGCGAAGGTGGAACATCAGCGACCTGCTGGAATGTTGCAACCTTTAGATATACCTGAATGGAAGTGGGACAGCATTTCCATGGATTTTATAACCGGATTACCAAAGACAAGGAGGAAGAATGATTCTATATGGGTGATAGTGGACCGGCTGACTAAATCTGCTCACTTTTTGCCGGTAAGGACCACCTATAAGGTAGATCAGCTAACGGAGATCTACATTGCTGAAATTGTGAGGTTACACGGGGTACCATCGAGCATTGTGTCAGACCGTGATCCGAAGTTCACATCGCATTTTTGGGGAGCATTGCACGAAGCGTTGGGAACGAAGCTACGATTGAGTTCAGCTTACCATCCACAAACGGACGGACAGACTGAAAGGACAAATCAGTCCTTGGAAGATCTGTTGAGAGCATGTGTTTTAGATGATAGAGGAAGTTGGGATGATGTACTTCCGTTGATTGAGTTCACTTACAACAATAGTTTCCACGCAAGTATTGGAATGGCACCATATGAAGCTTTATACGGACGCAAGTGTCAGACGCCCTTGTGTTGGTATAAAGACGGTGAGAATATGATTGTCGGACCAGAGATGGTGCAACAGACCACAGCTAAAGTAAGGAAGATCAAGGAGAAAATGAAGACTTCACAAGATCGTCAGAAGAGTTACGCGGACAAGCGTCGCAGACTTTTGGAATTCGAACAGGGTGACCATGTATTTCTGAGAGTCACACCTACTACTGGAGTAGGTAGAGCCTTGAAATCGAAGAAGTTGACTCCGAAATTCATTGGACCATATCAGATTTCTGCACGAATTGGGCCTGTTGCTTATCGGATTGCATTGCCTCCGATACTGTCCAATATTCATGACGTGTTTCATGTGTCACAGTTGAGGAAATATCTTGCAGATCCATCTCATGTGATCGAACCAGACACAATCCAGCTAAAGGATAACCTGTCATTCGAAGTACCACCCATGAGAATTGATGACAGGAAGATTAAGCGGTTGAGGACCAAGGATGTT
>NW_027335463.1:0-988 GCF_000331145.2 Cicer arietinum
TCTTGTCCAATTAGGATTTTTCACCAATCTTGTGCATCCAATAAGTTCATTTGTGTCATTGGAACAACATTTAGGTCATTTTCATCCTCTTTAGGTTTATTCTAGTCCAATTAGGGTTTTTAACCAATCTTGTGCATCCAATAGGTGTGTTTGTGTCATTGGATAATCATTTAGGTCATTTTTGTCTTCCCTTGGCTTATTCTTGTACAATTAGAGTTTTTAACTAATCTTGTGCAACCAATAGGTGTGATTATGTCATTGGATGAACATCTAGGTCATTTTCATGCTCCCTAGACTTATTCTAGTCCAACTAGGGATTTAAACCAATCTTGTGGATACAATAGGTGTGTTTGTGTCATTGGATGAAAATTTAGGTCATTTTCGTCCTCCCTCAGCTTATTCTTGTCTAATTAGGGTTTTTAACCAATCTTGTGCATCCAATAAGTTCATTTGTGCCATTGGATGAAAATTTAGGTCATTTTCGTCCTCCCTAGGTTTATTCTAGTCCAATTAGGGTTTTTAACCAATCTTGTGCATCCAATAGGTGTGTTTGTGTCATTGGATGAAAATTTAGGTCATTTTCGTCCTCCCTAGGTTTATTCTAGTCCAATTAGGGTTTTTAACCAATCTTGTGCATCCAATAGGTGTGTTTGTGTCATTGGATGAATATTTTGGTCATTTTCGTCCTCCCTAGGCTTACTCTTGTCCAATTAGGGGTTTTAACAAATCTTGTTCATCCAATAGATGTGTTTGTGTCATTGGATAAACATTTAGGTCTTTTTCGTCCTTCCTTTGCTTATTCTTGTCCAATTAGTGTTTTTAACCAATCTCGTGCATCCAATAAGTTCATTTGTGTCAATGGATGAACATTTAGGTCATTTTCGTCCTCCCTAGGTTTATTCTTTTCCAATTAGGATTTTTATCAAATCTTATGCATCCAATAGGTGTGTTTGTGTCATTGGATGAACATTTAGGTCATTTTCTTCCT
>NW_027335464.1:0-876 GCF_000331145.2 Cicer arietinum
CGAATCTTGTGCATCCCATAGGTGTGTTTGTGTCATTGGATGAACATTAAGGTCATTTTCATCGTTCTTACACTTATTCTTGTCCAACTAGGGTTTTTAACCAATCTTGTTCATCCAATAGGTGTGTTTGTGTCATTGGATGAACATTTAGGTCATTTTCATCCTCCCTAGGTTTGTTCTTGTCCAATTAGGGTTTTTAACCAATCTTGTGCATCCAATAGGTGTGTTTGTGTCATTGGATGAACATTTAGGTCATTTTCATCCTCCCTAGGTTTGTTCTTGTCCAATTAGGGTTTTTAACCAATCTTGTGCATCCAATAGGTGTGTTTGTGTCATTGGATGAACATTTAGGTCATTTTCATCCTCCCTAGGTTTGTTCTTGTCCAATTAGGGTTTTTAACCAATCTTGTGCATCCAATAGGTGTGTTTGTGTCATTGGATGAACATTTAGGTCATTTTCATCCTCCCTAGGTTTGTTCTTGTCCAATTAGGGTTTTTAACCAATCTTGTGCATCCAATAGGTGTGTTTGTGTCATTGGATGAACATTTAGGTCATTTTCATCCTCCCTAGGTTTGTTCTTGTCCAATTAGGGTTTTTAACCAATCTTGTGCATCCAATAGCTGTGTTTGTATCATTGGATGAACATTTAGGTGATTTTCGTCCTACCTAGACTTAAAATTGTCGAACTAGGGTTTTTAACCAATCTTGTGCCTCCAATAAGTTCATTTGTGGGATTGGATGAACATTTAGGTCATTTTCGTCCTCCCTATGTTTATTCTAGTCCAACTAGGGTTTTTAACCAATCATGTTCATCCAATAGGTGTGTTTGTGTCATTGGATGAACATTTAGTTCATTTTCGTCCTCCCTATGTTTA
>NW_027335464.1:908-1116 GCF_000331145.2 Cicer arietinum
CATTGGATGAACATTTAGGTCATTTTCATCCTCTCTATGTTTATTCTAGTCCAATTAGGGTTTTTAACCAATCTTGTGCATCCAATAGGTGTGTTTTTGTCATTAGTTAAACATTTAGGTAATTTTCGTCCCTCCTTTATATTTGTATCCTTCCAACTATAGGAGTTAAAGTTAGAAGAGTTCTTTCTGACACCTTTTCTTTTCAGTT
>NW_027335465.1:0-1451 GCF_000331145.2 Cicer arietinum
CCTAAATGTTCATCCAATGACACAAACACACCTATTGGATGCACAAGATTGGTTAAAAATCTTGATTGGACTAGAATAAACCTACAGAGGACGAAAATGACTTAAATGTTCATCCAATGACACAAATGAACTTACTGGATGCACAAGATTGGTTAAAAATCCTAATTGGACAAGAATAAGCCATGGAAGGACGAAAATGACCTAAATGTTCATCCAATGACACAAACACACCTATTGGATGCACAAGATTGGTTAAAAATCCTAATTGGACAAGAATAAGCCATGGAAGGACGAAAATGACCTAAATGTTCATCCAATGACACAAACACACCTATTGGATGCACAAGATTGGTTAAAAATCCTAATTGGACAAGAATAAGCCATGGAAGGACGAAAATGACCTAAATGTTCATCCAATGACACAAACACACCTATTGGATGCACAAGATTGGTTAAAAATCCTAATTGGACAAGAATAAGCCATGGAAGGACGAAAATGACCTAAATGTTCATCCAATGACACAAACACTCCTATTGGATGCACAAGATTTGTAAAAAACCCTAATTAGACAAGAATAAGCCAAGAAGGACGAAAATGACCTAAATGTTCATCCAATGACAAAAACACACCTATTAGATGCACAAGATTTGTTAAAAACCCTAGTTGGACAAGAATAAGTCTATGGAGGATTAAAATGACCTAAGTGTTCATCCAATGACACAAATAAAAGTATTGGATGCACAAGATTGGTTAAAACCCCTAATTGGACAAGAATAAGCCTATGGAGGACGAAAATGACCTAAATGTTCATCCAATGATATAAACACACCTATTGGATGCACAAGATTGGTTAAAATCCCTAATTGGACAAGAATAAGCCAAGGAAGGACGAAAATGACCTAAATGATCATCCAGTGACAAAAACACACCTATTAGATGCACAAGATTTGTTAAAAACCCTAGTTGGACAAGAATAAGTCTATGGAGGATTAAAATGACCTAAGTGTTCATCCAATGACACAAATAAAAGTATTGGATGCACAAGATTGGTTAAAACCCCTAATTGGACAAGAATAAGCCTATGGAGGACGAAAATGACCTAAATGTTCATCCAATGATATAAACACACCTATTGGATGCACAAGATTGGTTAAAATCCCTAATTGGACAAGAATAAGCCAAGGAAGGACGAGATTTGTTAAAACCCTAATTGAACAAGAATAAGCCTATGAAGGACGAAAATGACCTAAATGTTCATCCAATGACACAAACACACCTATTGGTTGCACAAGATTGGTTAAAAACCCTAATTGGACAAGAATAAGCCAAGGAATGACGAAAATGACCTAAATGTTCGTTCAATGACACAAACACACGTATTTTATGTACAAGATTTGTTTTAAACCCTAATTGCACAAGAATAAGCCTAGGGAGGACGAAAATGACCCAA
>NW_027335466.1:0-814 GCF_000331145.2 Cicer arietinum
GATAAATTGATTAATGTAAAAATATGGGAATTGTGAGATTAAAATATGGCATAGAAATATTTACAAGATGTTGATTGATTTAATTTCGTTAAATGTGTGGTATTTGATATTATTGTGATGTTTGATTTATTTTTATTAAATGTGAGATATTTGATATTATTGTGATATTGGATGTCGAATAATTTTTATGTATATGTTTGATTAGACATGTTTATGTGATGTGATAATAAAAAGTGAATTCATTTTGATAAGTTTATGTGATTATGATGATGTATAATTAATAATAATGATTTTATAAATTTGTGATAAGCCTATGTGATGATGTATGGTTGGCGATAGTGATGCTATAAATTTGTGATGAGTTTATATGATGAGATGTGATTAATGATAGTGATGTTGTGAATTTGTGATGAGAATATTGAAGTAACTCCATAGTTGGTGAAATAATTGTGATTCAAATTTGTGTTTGAGATTACGGTCTTAATGGAGTATCATAGGGCAACGTGGGAAGAAAATATATATTGGGAATTTGCAAAGTCAAGATTATTTTGTCATCATATAGGTAGGGCCTGACAAGGCTAGTGATTTCGGGGAAGTACAACTGAACGGCATGATCGTGGCGGTCGGCTGTCGAGCCTTAAGGCAAGATTGTTTAACCTTGGAGGTATTTGGATGGGGAATTCCTAGGTGACTTGGAGGTAGCACTCCAAATGTCGGGAGCTACCACGCAACACACGTTTACCACGACTGTCACGTATATGTGTCTCGGGTTGAGTTGAGAGGATCTATGAGGACAAGGCCAATTTGAATTGTC
>NW_027335467.1:0-289 GCF_000331145.2 Cicer arietinum
CTAGGTTTGTTCTTGTCCAATTAGGGTTTTTAACCAATCTTGTGCATCCAATAAGTTCATTTGGGTGCTTGGATGAACATTTAGGTCATTTTCGTCCTCCCTAGGTTTATTCTAGGCCAATTAGGGTTTTTAACCAATCTTGTGCATCCAATAGGTGTGTTTGTGTCATTGGATGAACATTTAGATCATTTTCGTCCTACCTAGACTTATTCTTGTCCAACTAAGGTTTTTAACCAATCTTGTGCATCCAATAAGTTCATTTGTGTCATTGGATGAACATTTAGGTCAT
>NW_027335467.1:717-1125 GCF_000331145.2 Cicer arietinum
ATGGATGAACATTTAGGTCATTTTCGTCCTCCCTAGGTTTATTCTAGTCCAATTAGGGTTTTTAACGAATCATGTGCATCCAATAGGTGTCTTTGTGTCATTGGATGAACATTTAGGTCATTTTCGTCCTCCCTAGGTTTGTTCTAGTCCAATTAGGGTTTTTAACCAATCTTGGGCATCCAATAGGTGTGTTTGTATCACTGAATGAACATTTAGGTCCTTCTCGTCCTACCTAGACTTATTCTTGTGGAACTACGGTTTTTAACCAATCTTGTGCATCCAAAAAGTTCATTTGTGTCATTGGATGAACATTTAGGTCATTTTCACCGTCGCTAGGATTATTCAAGTCCAATTAGGGTTTTTAACCAATCTTGTGCGTCCAATAAGTTCATTTGTGTCATTGGATGA
>NW_027335468.1:0-948 GCF_000331145.2 Cicer arietinum
GACACAAACACACCTATTGGATGCACAAGATTGGTTAAAAACCCTAATCTGACTAGAATAAACATAGGGAGGACGAAAATGACCTAAATGTACATCCAGTGACACAAATGAACTTATTGGATGCACTAGATTGGTAAAAACCCTAGTTAAACAAGAATAAGTCTTGGTAGGACGAAAATGACCTAAATGTTCATCCAATGACACAAACACACCTATTGGATGCACAAGATTGGTTAAAACCCCAAGTTGGACAAGAATAAACCTAGGGAGGACGAAAATGACCTAAATATTCATCCAATGATACAAACACAACTATTGTATGCACAAGATTGGTTAGAAACCCAAGTTGGACAAGAATAAGTTTAGGAAGGACGAAAATGACCTAAATGTTCATCGAATGACACAAACACACCTATTGGACGCACAAGATTGGTTAAAAACCCTAATTGTACAAGAATAACCCTAGGGAGGACGAAATTGACCTAAATGTTCATCCAATGACACAAACACACCTATTGGATGCACAAGATTGGTTAAAAACAATAATTGGACTAGAATAAACCTAGGGAGGACGAAAATGACCTAAATGTTCATCCAATGACACAAATGAACTTATTGGATACACAATTGGACAAGAATAAGCCAAGGGAGGACGAAAATGACCTAAATGTTCATCCAATTACACAAACACACCTATTGGATGCACAAGATTGGTTAAAAACCCTTATTGAACTAGAATAATTCTAGGGAGGACGAAAATGACCTAAATATTCTTCCAATGACACAAATGAACTAATTGGATGCACAAGATTGGTTAAAAATTCTAATTGGACAAGAATAAGCCAAGGAAGGACGAAAATGACCTTAATGTTCATCCAATAAAACAAACACACCTATTGGATGCACAAGATTGGTTAAAAACCCAAGTTGGACAAGAATAAACCTAGG
>NW_027335468.1:1349-4603 GCF_000331145.2 Cicer arietinum
AAACCTAGGGAGAACGAAAATGACCTAAATGTTCATCAAATGACACAAACACACCTGTTGGATGCACAAGATTGATTAAAAACCCTAGTTGGACAAGAATAAGTTTAGGAAGGACGAAAATGACCTAAATGTTCATCTAATGACACAAACACACCTATTGGACGCACATGATTGGTTAAAAACCCTAATTGGACTAGAATAAACCTATGGAGGACGAAAATGACCTAAATTTTCATCCAATGACACAAATGAACTTATTGGATGCACAAGATTGGTTAAAAACCCTAATTGGACAGTGATTAAATTTTCATTCAATCACACAAACACACCTATTGTATGCACAAGATTGGTTAAAAAGCCTAGTTGGATAAGAATAAATCTAGGGAGGACGAAAATGACCTAAATGTTCTTCCAATGACAAAAACACTCCTATTGGATGCACAAGATTGGTTAAAAACCATAATTGGACTAGAACAAACCTAGGGAGGAAAAAAATGACCTAAATGTAAATGACCTAAATATTCATCCAATGACACAAACACACCTATTGGATGCACAAGATTGGTTAAAAACCCTAATTGGACAAGAATAAGTCAAGGGAGGACGAAAATGACCTAAATTTTCATCCAATGACACAAACACACCTATTGTATGCACAAGATTGGTTAGAAACCCAAGTTGGACAAAAATAAAACTACGGAGGACGAAAATGACCTAAATGTTCATCCAATGACACAAATGAACTTATTAAATGCACAAGATTGGTTAAAAACCCTAGTTCGACAAGAATAAGTCTAGGTAGGAAGAAAATGACCTAAATGTTCATCCAATGACACAAACACACCTATTGTATGCACAAGATTGGTTAGAAACCCAAGTTGGACAAAAATAAAACTACGGAGGACGAAAATGACCTAAATGTTCATCAATGACACAAATGAACTTATTGGATGCACAAGATTGGTTAAAAACTCTTATTGAACTAGAATAAACCTACGGAGGACCAAAATGACCTAAATGTTCATCCATAGATACAAATACACCTATTGGATGCACAAGATTGGTTAAAAATCCAAGTTGGACAACAATAACCCTAGGGAGGACGAAAATGACCTAAATATTCATCCAATGACACAAACACACCTATTGGATGCACAAGATTGGTTAAAAATCCTAATTGGACAAGAATAAGCAAAGGAAGGACGAAAATGACCTAAATGTTCATCCAATGACACAACCTCACCTATTGTATGCACAAGATAGGTTCAAAACCAAAATTGGACTAGAATAAACCTAGGGAGGACGAAAATGACCTAAATGTTCATCCAATGACACAACCTCACCTATTGTATGCACAAGATTGGTTAAAAACCCTAGTTCGACAAGAATAAGTCTAGGTAGGAAGAAAATGACCTAAATGTTCATCCATTGACACAAACACACCTATTGGATGCACAAGATTGGTTAAAAACCATAATTGGACAAGAATAAACCTAGGGAGGACGAAAATGACCTAAATGTTCATCCAATGACACAAACGAACTTATTGGATGCCTAAGATTGGTTAAATACCCTAATTGGACAAGAATAAGCCAAGGGAGGACGAAAATTACATAAATGTTCATTCAATCACACAAACACACCTATTGTATGCACAAGATTGGTTAAAAAGCCTAGTTGGATAAGAATAAATCTAGGGAGGACGAAAATGACCTAAATGTTCATCCAATGACACAAACACACCTATTGGATGCACAAGATTGGTTAAAAACCCTAATTGGACTAGAATAAACCTAGGGAGGACGAAAATGACCTAAATGTTCATCCAATGACACAAATGAACTTATTGGATGCACAAGATTAGTTAAAAACCCTAGTTGGACAAGCAAAAGTCTTGGTATAACGAAAATGACCTAAATGTTCATCCAATGACACAAACACACCTATTGTATCCACAAGATTGGTTAAAAACCCTAATTGGACAAGAATAAGCCAAGGGAGGACGAAAATGACCTAAATGTTCATCCAATGACACAAACACACCTATTGTATCCACAAGATTGGTTAAAAACCCTAATTGGACAAGAATAAGCCAAGGGAGGACGAAAATGACCTAAATGTTCATCCAATGACACAAACACACCTATTGTATCCACAAGATTGGTTAAAAACCCTAATTGGACAAGAATAAGCCAAGGGAGGACGAAAATGACCTAAATGTTCATCCAATGACACAAACACACCTATTGTATCCACAAGATTGGTTAAAAACCCTAATTGGACAAGAATAAGCCAAGGGAGGACGAAAATGACCTAAATGTTCATCCAATGACACAAACACACCTATTGTATCCACAAGATTGGTTAAAAACCCTAATTGGACAAGAATAAGCCAAGGGAGGACGAAAATGACCTAAATGTTCATCCAATGACACAAACACACCTATTGTATCCACAAGATTGGTTAAAAACCCTAATTGGACAAGAATAAGCCAAGGGAGGACGAAAATGACCTAAATGTTCATCCAATGATACAAAGATACCTATTGTATGCAAAAGAGTGGTTAAAAATCCAAGTTGGACAAGAATAAATCTAGGGAGGACGAATATGACCTAAATGTTCATCCAATGAAACCAACACACCTATTGGATGCACAAGATTGGTTAAAAACCCTAATTGGACTAGAACAAACCTAGGGAGGACGAAAATGACCTAAATGTTCATCCAATGACACAAATGAACTTATTGGATGCACAAGATTGGTTAAAAACCCTAGTTGGACAAGAATAAGTCTAGGTAGGACAAAAATGACCTAAATATTCATTCAATGACACAAATGAACTTATTCGATGCACAAGATTTGTTAAAAACCAAAATTAGACAAGAATAAGCTTAGGGAGGACGAAAATGACGTAAATGTTCATCCGATGACACAAACACACATATTGGATGCACAAGATTGGTTAAAAACCGTAGTTGGACGAGAAGAAGTCTATGGAGGACGAAAATGACCTAAATGTTCATCCAATGATACAAACACACCTATTGTATGCAAAAGATTGGTTAGAAACCCAAGTTGGACAAGAATAAACATTGGGAGGACGAAAATGACCTAAATGTTCATCAATGACACAAATGAACTTATTGGATGCACAAGATTGGTTAAACACCCTTATTAAACTAGAATAATCCTAAGGAGGACGAAAATGATCTAAATATTCATCCAATGACACAAACACACCTATTGGATGCA
>NW_027335469.1:0-296 GCF_000331145.2 Cicer arietinum
CTAAATGTTCATCCAATAAAACAAACACATCTATTGGATGCACAAGATTGGTTAAAAACCCTAGTTGTACATGGATAAACCTAGGGAGGACGAAAATGACCTAAATGTTCATCCAATGACACAAACACACCTATTGGATGCAAAAGATTGGTTAAAAATCCTAATTGACTATAATAAACCTAGGGAGGACGAAAATGACCTAAATGTTCATCCAATGACAAAAACACACCTATTGGATGCACAAGATTGATTAAAAACCCTAGTTGGACAAGAATAAGTTTAGGAAGGACGAAAAT
>NW_027335469.1:1118-1513 GCF_000331145.2 Cicer arietinum
TTTAATCCAATGACACAAACACACCTATTAGATGCACAAGATTGGTTAAAAACCCAAGTTGGACAAGAATAAGTTTAGGAAGGACAAAAATGACCTAAATGTTCATCCAATGACACAAACACACCTATTGGACGATCAAGATTGGTTAAAAACCCTAATTGTACAAGAATAAGCCAAGGGAGGACGAGAATGACCTAAATGTTCATCCAATTACACTAACACACCTATCGGATGCACAAGTTAAGTAAAAAACCATTATTAAACTAGAATAAACCTAGGGAGGACGAAAATGACCTAAATATTCTTTCAATGACACAAATGAACATATTGGATGTACAAGATTGGTTAAAAACTCTAATTGGACAAGAATAAACCTAGGGAGGACGAAAATGACC
>NW_027335470.1:0-1139 GCF_000331145.2 Cicer arietinum
ATGAACTTATTGGATGCACAAGATTGGTTAAAAACCCTAATTGCACAAGAATCAGCCTAGGGAAGACAAAAATGACCTAAATGTTCATCCAATAACACAAATGAACTTATTGGCTGCACAAGATTGATTAAAAACCCTAATTGCACAAGAATAAGCCTAGGGAGGACGAAAATGACCTAAATGTTCATACAATGACACAAACTCACTTATTGGATGCACAAGATTGGTTAAAAACCCTAATTGGACAAGAATAAGCCTAGGGTGGACGAAAATAACCTAAATGTTCATCCAATGACACAAATGAACTTATTGGATGCACAAGATATGTTAAAAACCCTAATTGGACAACAATAATCCTAGAGAGGACGAAAATGACCTAAATGTTCATCCAATTACACAAATGAACTTATTAATGCACATGATTGGTTAAAAACCCTAATTGCACAAGAATAAGCCTAGGGAGGACGAAAATGACCTAAATGTTCATACAATGACACAAACTCACTTATTGGATGCACAAGATTGGTTAAAAACCCTAATTGGACAAGAATAAGCCTAGGGTGGACGAAAATAACCTAAATGTTCATCCAATGACACAAATGAACTTATTGGATGCACAAGATATGTTAAAAACCCTAATTGGACAACAATAATCCTAGAGAGGACGAAAATGACCTAAATGTTCATCCAATTACACAAATGAACTTATTAATGCACATGATTGGTTAAAAACCCTAATTGCACAAGAATAAGCCTAGGGAGGACGAAAATGACCTAAATGTTCATACAATGACACAAACTCACTTATTGGATGCACAAGATTGGTTAAAAACCCTAATTGGACAAGAATAAGCCTAGGGTGGACGAAAATAACCTAAATGTTCATCCAATGACACAAATGAACTTATTGGATGCACAAGATATGTTAAAAACCCTAATTGGACAACAATAATCCTAGAGAGGACGAAAATGACCTAAATGTTCATCCAATTACACAAATGAACTTATTAATGCACATGATTGGTTAAAAACCCTAATTGCACAAGAATAAGCCTAGGGAGGACGAAAATGACCTAAATGTTCATACAATGACACAAACTCACTTATTGGATGCACAAGATTGGGTAAAAACCCTAATT
>NW_027335471.1:0-1069 GCF_000331145.2 Cicer arietinum
TTAGGGTTTTTAACCAATCTTGTGCATCCCATAAGTTCATTTGTGTCATTGGATAAACATTTATGTCGTTTTCGTCCTCCCTTGGCTTATTCCTGTGCAATTAGGGTTTTTAACCAATCTTGTGCATCCAATAAGTTCATTTGTGTCATTGGATGAACATTTAGGTCATTTTCGTCCTCCCTAGGCTTATTCTTGTCCAATTAGGGTTTTTAACTAATCTTGTGCATCCAATAAGTTCATTTGTGTAATTGGATGAACATTTCGGATATTTTCGTCCTCCCTAGGCTTATTCTTGTCCAATTAGAGTTTTTAACCAATCTTGTGCATCCAATAAGTTCATTTGTGTCATTGGATGAACATTTAGGTCATTTTCGTCCTCCCTAGGCTTATTCTTGTCCAATTAGTCTTGTTAACCAATCTTGTGCGTCCAATAAGTTCATTTGTGTAATTGGATGAACATTTAATTAATTTTTGTCCTCCCTAGGGTTATTCTTTTCCAATAAGGGTTTGTAACCAAACTTGTGCATCCAACAGGTGTGTTTGTGTCATTGGATGAACATTTAGGTCATTTTCGTCCTCCCTAGGTTTATTCTTGTCCAATTAGGGTTTGTAACCAAACTTGTGCATCCAACAGGTGTGTTTGTGTCATTGGATGAACATTTAGGTCATTTTCGTTCTCCCTAGGTTTATTCTTGTCCAATTAGGGTTTGTAACCAAACTTGTGCATCCAACAGGTGTGTTTGTGTCATTGGATGAACATTTAGGTCATTTTCGTTCTCCCTAGGTTTATTCTTGTCCAATTAGGGTTTGTAACCAAACTTGTGCATCCAACAGGTGTGTTTGTGTCATTGGATGAACATTTAGGTCATTTTCGTCCTCCCTAGGCTTATTCTTATCCAATTAATCTTGTTAACCAATCTTGTGCGGTCAATAAGTTCATTTGTGTAATTGGATGAACATTTAATTCATTATTGTCCTCCCTATGGTTATTCTTTTCCTATAAGGGTTTTTAACCAAACTTATGCATCCAATAAGTTCATTTGTGTAATTGGATGAACATTTAGGTCAT
>NW_027335472.1:0-632 GCF_000331145.2 Cicer arietinum
CCCTAATTAGACAAGAATAAGCCAAGGGAGGACGAAAATTACCTAAATGTTAATCCAATGACATAAATACACCTATTGGATGAACAAGATTGGTTGAAAACCCTAATTGGACAAGAATAAGCCAAGGGAAGACGAAAATGACCTAAATGTTTATCCAATGACACAAACACACCTATTGGATGCACAAGATTGGTTAAAAACCCTAATTGGACAAGAATTAGCCAAGGAAGGACGAAAATGACCTAAATGTTCATCCAATGACACGAACACACCTATTGGATGCACAAGTTTGGTTAAAAACCCTTATTGCACAAGAATAAGCCAAGGGAGGACGAAAATGACCTTAATGTTTATCCAATGACACAAACACACCTATTGGATGCACAAGATTGGTTTAAAACCCTTGTTGGACTAGAATCAGTCTAGGGAGGATGAAAATGACCTAGATGTTCATCCAATGACATAAACACACCTATTGGATGCACAAGATTGGCAATGTCACAAATGAACTTATTGGATGCACAAGATTGGTTAAAAACCCTAATTGGACAAGAATAAGCAGAGGGAGGACGAAAATGACCTAAATGTTCATCCAATGACACAAACACACCTATTGGATGCACAAGATTGGT
>NW_027335472.1:18819-19610 GCF_000331145.2 Cicer arietinum
ATGTTCATCCAATGACACAAATGAACTCATTGGATGCACAAGATTGGTTAAAAATCCTAATTGGACAAGAATGAGCCAAGGAAGGACAAAAATGACGTAGATGTTCATCCAATGACACAAACACACCTATTGGATGCACAAGATTTGTTAAAAACCCTAATTGGACAAGAATAAGCCTAGGGAGGACGAAAATGACCCAAATGTTCATCCAATGACACAAATGAACTTATTGGATGCACAAGATTGGTTAAAAACCGTAACTGGACAAGATTAAGCAGATGAAGGACGAAAATGAACTAAATGTTCATCCAATGACACAAACACACCTAATGGATGCACAAGATTGGTTAAAAACCCTATTTGGACAAGAATAAGCAGAGGGAGGACAAAAATGACCTAAATGTTCATCCAATGACACAAACACACCTATTGGATGCACAAGATTTGTTAAAAACCCTAATTGGAAAAGAATAAGCCAAAAGAAGACGAAAATCACCTAAATGTTCATCCAATGACACGAATGAATTTATTGGATTCACAAGATTGGTTAAAAACCCTAATTGGACAAGAATAAACCAAGGAACGACAAAAATGACCAAGATGTTCATCCAATGACACAAACACACCTATTGGATGCACAAGACGAAAATTACCTAAATGTTCAGCCCATGACACGAACACACCTATTGGATGCACAAGTTTGGTTAAAAACCCTATTGCACAAGAATAAGCCAAGGGAGGACGAAAATGACCTAAATGTTTATCCAATGAAACAAACACACCTATTGGAT
>NW_027335473.1:0-1013 GCF_000331145.2 Cicer arietinum
GCTCCAAATCATGGGTAGCATAGTTTCTCTCATGAATCTTCAATTGTCTTGAGGCATAAGCCACAACATTCTTGTGTTGCATCACAACACATCCCAACCCCTGGTGAGATGCATCACAATAAACTTCATAGGGTTCTTCTGATTGCGGTAATACCAATACAGGTGAGGTCGTCAATTTTCTCTTTAGCAAATGGAAGTTTTTTTCACACTTCTCCGTCCATGCGAACGGTTGATCTTTTCTGGTAAGTTGTGTCACTGGAGCCACAATCTTAGCAAAACCTTCGATAAACCTCCTGTAGTACCCTGCCAGTCCTACAAAACTCCGTATGTCAGTGACAGTCTGAGGCTGTTTCCAAGCAAGAACCGCCTCAATCTTAGCCGGATCTACAGCGATTCCTTCCTTGGTTATCACATGTCCCAAGAAATTCACTTTCTCTAGCCAAAATTCACACTTCGACAGATTGGCATACAATCGCTTCTCGCGTAAAATCTCAAGAACCTGTCGTAAATGTTCTCCATGCTCTTCTTCAGTCCTCGAATAAATCAATATATCATCAATGAACACCACAACGAATTTATCAAGGAATGAATTAAAGATTCTGTTCATGTAGTCCATGAAAATTGCCGGTGCATTGGTAACTCCGAACGGCATAACCAGGTATTCATAATGTCCATAGCGGGTTCTGAAAGCTGTTTTCTGAATGTCTCCTTCCCTTACTCGAATCTGATGGTAACCCGACTTCAAGTCAATCTTCGAAAATATCGCGGCCCCTCTCAATTGATCCATCAAATCATCGATTCGTGGCAAAG
Source organism: Cicer arietinum (assembly GCF_000331145.2). Classification (NCBI taxonomy): domain Eukaryota; kingdom Viridiplantae; phylum Streptophyta; class Magnoliopsida; order Fabales; family Fabaceae; genus Cicer; species Cicer arietinum. The sequence continues at coordinate 811 of NW_027335473.1, forward strand.
GATAACGATTCTTAATAGTTGCCTTGTTAAGCTGTCTATAATCCACACATAGGCGCGAGCTTCCGTCCTTCTTCTTAACTAGCAAAACTGGAGCTCCCCCCCATAGCGGGTTCTGAAAGATGTTTTCTGAATGTCTCCTTCCCTTGGTCTGATGAATTTCTTCTCCAACAAGTCTTCAATTTGGCTTTTGAGCTCATTTAATT
>NW_027335474.1:0-892 GCF_000331145.2 Cicer arietinum
TTAACCTATCTTGTGCATCCAATAAGTTCATTTGTGTCATTGGATGAACATTTTTGTCATTTTTCGTTCTCCTTAGGCTTATTCTTGTCCAATTAAGGTTTTTAACCAATCTTGTGCATCCAATAAGTTCATTTGTGTAATTGGATGAACATTTAGGTCATTTCCGTCCTCCCTAGGCTTATTCTTGTCCAATTAGGGTTTTTTACCAATCTTGTGCATCCAATAAGTTCATTTGTGTAATTGGATGAACATTTAGGTCATTTCCGTCCTCCCTAGGCTTATTCTTGTCCAATTAGGGTTTTTTACCAATCTTGTGCATCCAATAAGTTCATTTGTGTAATTGGATGAACATTTAGGTCATTTCCGTCCTCCCTAGGCTTATTCTTGTCCAATTAGGGTTTTTTACCAATCTTGTGCATCCAATAAGTTCATTTGTGTAATTGGATGAACATTTAGGTCATTTCCGTCCTCCCTAGGCTTATTCTTGTCCAATTAGGGTTTTTTACCAATCTTGTGCATCCAATAAGTTCATTTGTGTAATTGGATGAACATTTAGGTCATTTTCGTCCTCCCTAAGCTTATTCTTGTGCACTTAGGGTTTTAAACCAATCTGGTGCATCCAATAAGTTCATTTGTGTAATTGGATGAAAATTTAGGTCATTTTTCGTCCTTGCTAGGCTTATTCTTGTGCAATTAGGGTTTTTAACAAATCTTGTGCATCGAATAACTTCATTTGTGTAATTGGATGGATATATTGGTCATTTTCGTCCTCCCTAGGCTTATTCTTATCCAATTAGGGTTTTTAACCAATCTTGTGCATCCAATAAGTTCGTTTGTGACATTGGATGAACATTTAGGTCATTTCCGTCCTCCCTAGGCTTATTCTTTTCCA
>NW_027335474.1:918-2197 GCF_000331145.2 Cicer arietinum
TGTGTCATTGGATGATCATTTACGTCATTTTCGTCCTCCCTAGGCTTATTCTTGTGCAGTTAGGGTTTTTAACCAATCTGGTGCATCCAATAAGTTCATTTGTGTAATTGGATGAACATTTAGGTAATTTTCGTCGTCCCTAGGCTTATTCTTGTCCAATTAGGGTTTTTAACCTTTCTTGTGCATCCAATAAGTTCATTTGTGTCATTGGATGAACATTTTTTTCATTTTCGTCCTCCCTAGGCTGATTCTTGTCCAATTAAGGTTTTTAACCAATCTTGTGCATCCAATAAGTTCATTTGTGGAATTGGATGAACATTTAGGTCATTTTCGTCCTCCCTAGGCTTATTCTTGTCTAATTAGGGTTTTTAACCAATCTTGTGCATTCAATAAGTTCATTTGTGGAATTGGATGAACATTTAGGTCATTTTCGTCCTCCCTAGGCTTATTCTTGTCTAATTAGGGTTTTTAACCAATCTTGTGCATTCAATAAGTTCATTTGTGGAATTGGATGAACATTTAGGTCATTTTCGTCCTCCCTAGGCTTATTCTTGTCTAATTAGGGTTTTTAACCAATCTTGTGCATTCAATAAGTTCATTTGTGGAATTGGATGAACATTTAGGTCATTTTCGTCCTCCCTAGGCTTATTCTTGTCTAATTAGGGTTTTTAACCAATCTTGTGCATCCAATAAGTTCATTTGTGGAATTGGATGAACATTTAGGTCATTTTCGTCCTCCCTAGGCTTATTCTTGTCTAATTAGGGTTTTTAACCAATCTTGTGCATCCAATAAGTTCTTTTGTGTAATTGGATGAACATTTAGGTTATTTTCGTCCATCATAGGCTTCTTCTTTTGCAATTATGATTTTTAACCAATCTTGTGCATCCAATAAGTTTATTTGTGTAATTGGATGAACATTTAGGTCATTTTCGTCCTCCCTGGGCTTATTCTTGTACAATTAGGGTTTTTAACCGATCTTCTGCATCCGATAAGTTCATTTGTGTCATTGGATGAACATTTTGGTCATTTTCGTCCTCCCTAGGCTTATTCTTGTCCAATTAGGGTTTTTAACCTATCTTGTGCATCCAATAAATTCATTTGTGTAATTGGATAAACATTTAGGTCATTTTCGTCCTCCCCAGGCTTTTTCTAGTCCTATTAGGGTGTTTAACCAATCTTGTGCATCCCATAAGTTCTTTCGTGTCATTGGATGAACATTTAGGTCATTTTTGCCCTCCCTAGGCTTATTCTTGTCCAATTAAGGTTTTTAACCAATCT
>NW_027335475.1:0-230 GCF_000331145.2 Cicer arietinum
AATGACCTTAATGTTCATCCAATGACACTAACACTCCTATTGGATTCACAAGATTGGTTAAAAGCCCTTATTGGACTAGAATAAACCTAGGGAGGACGAAAATGACTTAAATGTTAATCCAATTACACAAATGAACTTATTGCATGCACAAGATTGGTTAAAAACCTTAATTGGACAAGAATAAGTCTAGGTAGGACGAAAATGACCTAAATGTCAATCCAATGACACAA
>NW_027335475.1:915-1200 GCF_000331145.2 Cicer arietinum
AGGGAGGACGAAAATGACCTAAATGTTCATCCAATGACACAAATGAACATATTGGATGCACAAGATTGGTTAAAAACCCTAATTGGACAAAAATAAGCCTAGGGAGGACGAGAATGACCTAAATGTTCGTCCAATGACACAAATGAACTTATTTCATGCACAAGATTTATTAAAAACCTTGATTGGACAAGAATAAGTCTAGGTAGGACGAAAATGACCTTGATTTTAATCCAATGACACAAATGAACTTATTGGATGCACAAGATTGGTTAAAAACCCTAATTG
>NW_027335476.1:0-467 GCF_000331145.2 Cicer arietinum
CTTATATTTCAAACACTAGCCATCGTCTCAAACACTAGCCATCGTATGGTTCGAAAATACAAAGTTTTGTATATTTTTGTCGTTGGGTACGAAAATCGACCAAAAAGGCCAGATGAAATCGAGGACGAGGAGACCCATATATCATTCTTCTCCAGGACGCGGAACCTGAAACACAGTTAAGCTTTTTGGAGAAGAATGATATAAGGGTCTCCTCATCCTCGATTTCATCTGGCCTTTTTGGTCGATTTTCGTACCCAACGACAAAAATATACCAAAATTTGTATTTTCGAACCATACGATGGCTAGTGTTTGAGACGATGGCTAGTGTTTGAAATATAAGACGCATAACTCGAAATACAGTTATCAATTTAGGAGAAGAATGCTATAAGGGTCTCCTGGTCCTCGATTTCATCTAGACTTTTCAGGCGATATTTGTATCACCTGACAAAAATCGATCGATGGCTAGT
>NW_027335477.1:0-1054 GCF_000331145.2 Cicer arietinum
CTGAAAAGTTCTTACCTGATATTTAGTTCAATCGATTTCCCAATCGATTGCAACCAAACTTTAACATGATTGAAATTTTCACAATAGATTGTCCAATCGATTGTGTTTGTCACAGGTCAAATTATTTTTCAAATATTATCTAAGCAATCGATTTGCCAATCGATTACCCTAGAAATTGGATTCTCACTATGACTTGATTAATCGATTTGCCAATCGATTTGTTTCAATCAGTTTTACTTTGTGATGTGTACAATAGATTTGCCAATCGCTTAGCCTGTAAAACAGGTTGCCACTGACTTGTGCAATTTTCATTTCTAATTGTGCCAGTCGATTGCCTAATCGATTATACAATCACAAACAGTTATGTTTCCTTACACCCTTGTTATGAAATCGATTGCCCAATCGATTTACTCAGTCAATGATCAACTTTTGTTGATTTCTTGTGTTCCAAGCAATTTGTCTCAAGTGTGTAGGATTGGATTGTTGTTCCTAAAATCTTGCTCAATTAAAATGTTAGATTTATCATATGATGTATGAACATTGTATGTTTGTTAATTATGTCAAAATTAGGATTCAAAGGACTAAAGTCCAACAATTGGATGCACAAGATTGGTTAAAAACCCCAATTGGACAAGAATAAGCCTAATGAGGACGACAATGACCAAAATGTAAATTCAATGACCAAAATGTTAATCCAATGACACAAATGAACTTGTTGGATGCACAAGATTGGTTAAAAACCCTAATTGGACAAGAATAAGCCTAGGGAGGACGAAAATGTCCTAAATGTGAATCCAATGACACAAATGAACTTATTGGAAGCACAAGATTGGTTAAAAACCCTAATTAGACAAGAATTAGCCTAGTGAGGAGGAAAATGACTTAAATGTTAATCCAATGACAGAAATGAACTTATTGGATGCACAAGTTTGGTTAAAAACCCTAATTGAACAAGTAAAAGCCTAGTGAGGATGAAAATGACCTAAATGTAAATCCAATGACACAAATGAAATTATTGGATGCATAAGATTGGTTAAAAACCCTAATTGGACAA
>NW_027335478.1:0-438 GCF_000331145.2 Cicer arietinum
TGAAGAAGGGTTTACTGCTCTAGTTAAAGGAAAAAGGATTGCTATGTCCTTTGATGATTTCTCGACTTTGTCAGGATTGCCGTTTTACGGCAAGTCTACCGATGGCAGCTCGGAAGCTGACACTGCTGATGAAGGTTGGGAAGAGACTCTTGATAGGCATACAGCAGTAAAAGACCTGATGATCGATGGGTTCGTTGAATCTATTTCATTGCCCATTGGTCAAATGAAGGTACAACATAGCATGTTGATGTATACACTTACTCGTATGCTGGTACCAAGATCAGGAAACCATGTCGTAGTCCAGAAGTTGGACATAATACTGTTATGGGGCTTATCTAAAGAGCTAAGCATGAGTTGGAGTTGGATTGTGCTAAGGCACATGCTGGAAGCTTCTCAGAGCAAGCTAATGTTACCTTATCCACAGCTGATCACAAAAAT
>NW_027335478.1:912-1345 GCF_000331145.2 Cicer arietinum
TAGATAACCCTGAGACTCACGTTGAGGAGACACCAGCTGAGGTTAATACAGCGGTCTCAACCTCTCCCATAGATGATAGTGAGGACCAGCCTAGACTAGGTGATTAGGAGCCTTAGGATCTGTGCTGTTTTGCCATGCCTTGTTGTAATCATTTGATCTATGATAAATATAAAACTTTTATTTCATTTAGCTTGATCATCTGATATGCTCATTAACTGCTATGATTGTTTTTGACTTGATACACATGAATTTTATTGCTCTGATATACTATGTTATATGATTTCAAACCCAATGCTTATGTTCTTTAACATAGGGGGAGGAATTGTTTTCTGCCTTTTTGTCTTAACTGACAAAGGGGGAGAAAAATTATAACTTGATAATATGCTTGTTGTTGCATTGTTTTTACAATCTGATGATTTTGCTCTGATACTTA
>NW_027335478.1:2159-3286 GCF_000331145.2 Cicer arietinum
ACATCAAAATAGCTGAGTCACTGACTTAAACACAATCGATTGGCAAATCGATTGAAAGAACTTTTTGAAATCACAGTGAACTCTGAGCTTGTGGCCAAATCGATTCTGAGTATTTGTTAATCGATTATGAAGACTTAATCAATCGATTACGAAATCGATTGGTATGTGTTTTACTTTGAACATGACATCTGCAATCGACTACGAAATCGATGCATACAAGTCTTAACATAATCACTGAAAAATGTTGTTTAAAGAATCGATTGGCAAATCGATTGGCTTATGTAGTTTCAAGATTCAAGAAAAACAAGACACGTGATAATAGATTGGCAAATCGATTAGACCGGTTTTATTAATTTAAGAAATCGATTGGCAAATCGATTGGCTTATGTAGTTTCAAGATTCAAGAAAAACAAGACACGTGATAATAGATTGGCAAATCGATTAGACCGGTTTTATTAATTTAAGAAATCGATTGGCAAATCGATTGGCTTATGTAGTTTCAAGATTCAAGAAAAACAAGACACGTGATAATAGATTGGCAAATCGATTAGACCGGTTTTATTAATTTAAGAAATCGATTGGCAAATCGATTGATTAAGATGTTTTTCAGAAACTATATAAACTGTCTTCAATCATTCTTTCAATAACAATCTGATAAACACTTTGAATATTCTTGATATACAAAAGAACTCTCAATAACACTTGGTTAACACACTGAGATTGCTTTTTCAGATCACAGCCAAAGAGATTATCAACAATCAATAAGAGAGCTGGAAAAGTGATCTTGAAAGACAAGGTTCTCATGAACAATCCTTGAATATCCAGAATCGTGAGAAGTCACATTGACCAAGATTGAAGACTTCTTTTTGTTCTTCCTTTATTCAGTTTGTAATAATACTTTGAAAAGAAACGAAAGCGAGAAAAGCCAGCTTGAAACTGGTGGCTACTTTCTTGGGTGAGAGTGCTCAACAAGAAAGAGTTGTACTTTGATTCTGTGTTAGATTGCTGAGTGTCTACAAGGATAAGAGGGTGATCAATAGGAAAGAGATCATTAAGATAGATAAGTTTCGGGGATGAAACTGGACAATCTGTAATTGATTCTTTCTATTGGAGAAGAAAATCTGAAA
>NW_027335479.1:0-387 GCF_000331145.2 Cicer arietinum
TAAAAACCCTAATTGGACAAGAATAAGCCATGGGAGGACAAAAATTACCTAAATGTTCATCCATTGATACAAACACACCTATTGGATGCACAAGATTGGTTCAAAACCCTGATTGGACAATAATAAGCCAAAGGAAGATGAAAATGACCTAAATGTTTATCTAGTGACACAAATGAACTTATTGGATGCACAAGATTGGTTAAAAACCCTAATTGGACAAGAATAACCCAAGGAAGGACGAAAATGACCTAAATGTTCATCCAATGACACAAACACACCTATTGGATGCACAAGATTTGTTAAAAACCCTAATTGAACAAGAATAAGCCTAGGGAGGACGAAAATGACCTAAATGTTCATCCAATGACACAAACACACCTATTGGAT
>NW_027335479.1:479-1103 GCF_000331145.2 Cicer arietinum
CTATTGGATGCACAAGATTGGTTTAAAACCCTAGTTGGACTAGAATAAGTATACGGAGGATGAAAATGACCTAGATGTTCATCCAGTGACACAAACACACCTATTGGATGCACAAGATTGGTTAAAAACCCTAATTGGACAAGAATAAGCCATGGGAGGACAAAAATTACCTAAATGTTCATGCAAAGACACAAACACACATATTGGATACACAAGATTGGATTAAAACCCTAATTGGACAAGAATAAGCCAAAGGAAGATGAAAATGACCTAAATGTTTAAACAATGACACAAACACACCTATTGGATGCACCAGATTGGTTAAAAACCCTAATTGGACAAGAATAAACCAAGGAAGGACGAAAAATGACCTAAATGTTCATCCTATGACACAAACACACTATTGGATGCAAAAGATTGGTTAAAAACCTTAATTGGACTAGAATAAAACTAGGGAGGACGAAAATGACCTAAATGTTCATCCAATGACACAAACACAACTATTGGATGCACAAGATTGGTTTAAAACACTAGTTGGACTAGAATAAGTCTACGGAGGATCAAAATGACCTAGATGTTCATCCAATGACACAAACACACCTATTGGATGCACAAGATTGGTTA
>NW_027335480.1:0-797 GCF_000331145.2 Cicer arietinum
AGGGTTAAATAAAAAATCATGTTTAGGGTTTCAGAAATCACGTTTAGGGATTGAGGTTTAGAGTTTAGGGTTCAGGATTTAGGGTTAACATTTTAGGATTCAGGGTTTAAGGTTTAGGTTTAAGGTTTAGGTTTAAGGTTTAGGATTTAGGGTTTTAGCCTTAAGGTTATGTGTTCAGTATTAAGGGTTATCTTTATAACGAAGAATAAATACAAAACAAAGATAATAGTAACATATTATCAAATTAAGTTGTCCAATAAAGATATAATTAATACTTTATTTGAAAATAATATTTTATTATATATTATTATTATTTTCGTTATGAGAAACAAATACAAAACAAAGATGATAATAACATATAATAAAATAGAGTTGTCAAATAAATATTTAATTATTACATTATTTGACAACTCTATTTTATTATATGTTATTATTATCTTCGTTATGAAGTAAAACATATAAATGAAGATAATAATAAAATAGAGATGTCAAATAAATTAATAATTATATATTTGTTTGACAACTCTATTTTATTATACGTTATTACTATCTTCGTTTTGTAGTTGTACTAAATAACGAAAAAAATAATAACATATAACAAAATTGAGTTGTAAAATAAATATGTAATTATTCCTTTATTTGACAACTCTATTTTACTTTATGTTATTATTATCTTTGTTATGAAGTAAAACTATAAAACGAAGATAATAATAACATTAATTAAAATAGAGATGTCAAATAATGTAAAAATTAAATATTTATTTGACAACTCTATTTTATTATATGTTATTATTTTC
>NW_027335480.1:1212-1666 GCF_000331145.2 Cicer arietinum
TAATAATTACATATTTATTTGACAACTCTATTTTATTATATGTTTCTATTATCTTCGTTATGATGTACAACTACATGATGAAGATAATTGTATCATATAATAAAATAGAGTTGTCAAATAAAATAATAATTACATATTTATTTGACAACTCTATTTTATTATATGTTTCTATTATCTTCGTTATGATGTACAACTACATGATGAAGATAATTGTATCATATAATAAAATAGAGTTGTCAAATAAAATAATAATTACATATTTATTTGACAACTCTATTTTATTATTTGTTTTTATTTTCTTCGTTATGTAGTGGTTCTTCATAACAACATAACAGACGAAACTTGATTTTTTAAACCCTAAACAGCCCAACACACTAAACACTAAGAAAATAAAGTTGTCAAATAAAGTAATTATTACATATTTATTTAAGGTATAGGGTTCAGTGTTTAAGGT
>NW_027335481.1:0-2663 GCF_000331145.2 Cicer arietinum
TGAGTGGGAGATGAAAATTGAACAACTATTTTCATGCAATAATTACACAGCAGAGAAGAAGGTGAGGGTGGCAGCCATGGAATTTACTTGCGTTTCAGAACGTCATCTTTCACCTCGTTTTGGAATCGGCCGAATCGGAGTTTTGCAGCGCCGTTTATCACGTTCTCCAGCCATACGCGATTTTCACTCAAATTTGTAAGTTTCCGACCTAGAACGATCATATCATGGTAAAGTATAGACATCCCATTCCTAGATTAGATGATTTGTTGGATGAATTGCATGGTGCTTGTGTGTTTTCAAAAATTGATCTTAAAAGTGGATATCATCAAATTAGGATTAGTGAAAGAGATGAATGGAAAACAACCTTTAAAACAAAATATGGCTTGTATGAATGGTTAGTCATGCCCTTTGGACTAACATATGCGCCTAGCACTTTCATGAGGTTTATGAACCATGTGTTAAGGGAGTTTCTAGGGAAATTTGTTGTGGTCTACTTTGATGACATTTTGATTTATAGCAAATCTTACGATGATCATCTTTTGCATTTGAGAAGTGTGTTGGAAGCTCTTAGGCGTGAGAAATTGTATGCAAACATGGAAAAATGTGTTTTATATACAAATCATGTAGTTTTTCTTGGTTTTGTTGTTAGCTCACAGGGATTGCAGGTTGATCAAGAAAAGATGAAAGCTATTCAAGAGTGGCCAACTCCTAAGAATGTTAATGAGGTAAGAAGCTTTCATGGCTTAGCTAGTTTTTATAGGAGGTTTGTTAAAGATTTTAGTACATTAGCTGCACCTTTAAATGAAGTGATTAAAAAGAATGTGGGATTTAAATGGGGTGAAAAACAAGAGCAAGCATTTGCTACCCTCAAAGAAAAATTGACTCATGCACCTATTCTTTCATTGCCTAATTTCTTTAAATCTTTTGAAATTGAATGTGATGCATCAAATGTGGGGATAGGGGCTGTTTTGATGCAAGAGGGACATCCCATTGCTTATTTTAGTGAGAAACTTAATGGTGCTGCCCTTAATTACCCTACATATGATAAAGAATTGTATGCATTAGTGAGAGCACTACAAACATGGCAGCACTATCTTTTACCAAAGGAATTTGTAATACATAGTGATCACGAATCATTGAAGTATTTAAGGAGCCAAGGTAAGCTCAACAAGAGACATGCCAAGTGGGTTGAATTTCTTGAGCAATTTCAGTACGTGATCAAGCATAAAAAAGGTAAGTCAAATGTTGTTGCTGATGCACTTTCAAGAAGGTATGTTTTGTTCTCTACTCTTGAAACTAAGTTTATTGGTTTTGAGGTAATTAAAGAATTGTATGAACATGATTCCGAATTTTCTCAAATATATAAATCTTGTGTGCATGCTGCCCAAAATGGGTATTTTAAGAATAATGACTATTTATTTAAAGAAAAGAGGTTATGTGTGCCTAAAGGTTCCATTAGGGATTTGCTTGTGAAGGAAGCACATGAGGGGGGATTAATGGGACATTTTGGAGTACAAAAGACTTTAGACATGTTGCATGAACATTTTTATTGGCCACACATGAAACGTGATGTACGCAAATTGTGTGAAAGATGCATTGTTTGTAAGAAATCTAAGTCTAAAGTTATGCCTCATGGTTTGTATACTCCTTTACCAATACCTAACTCCCCTTGGATTGATATTTCTATGGATTTTGTTTTAGGTCTTCCTCGGTCTAAGAGCGGAAAAGATTCAATTTTTGTGGTGGTAGACAGATTCTCCAAGATGGCTCACTTTATACCTTGCAGAAAAGTGGATGATGCTTGTCACGTGGCAGATTTGTTCTTTAAAGAAGTAGTTAGACTTCATGGTATACCCAGAAGCATTGTGAGTGACCGAGACACTAAATTCATTAGTCACTTTTGGAGGACACTTTGGGGTAAGCTTGGAACTAAACTTCTCTTTTCCACGACTTGCCACCCACAAACTGATGGCCAAACTGAGGTAGTAAATCGAACTCTTTCTTCTCTTCTAAGGGCTGTAATCCAAAAGAATATTAAGACATGGGAAGAATGTTTGCCCCATGTTGAGTTTGCCTATAATAGGGTTGTTCATAGCACTACTCGTTATTCTCCCTTTGAAATTGTTTATGGTTTTAACCCTCTCACCCCTCTTGATTTAATGTCTTTGCCAAATAGTTCTATTCTAATTCATAAGGATGGGAATGCTAAGGCTGAATATGTTCGAAAATTACATGAGAAGGTAAAAACACAAATTGAAAAGAAAGTGGATAGCTATGCTCGACAAGCTAATAAAGGAAGGAAAAAGGTTGTGTTTGAACCTGGTGATTGGGTTTGGGTTCATTTAAGGAAGGAAAGGTTTCCTTCTCAAAGGAAATCTAAGCTCCAACCAAGGGGAGATGGACCTTTTCAAGTGCTGTCCAAAATTAATGATAATGCCTACAAAATAGATCTTCCAGGTGAGTATGGTGTTAGTCCTACTTTTAATGTGGCTGATTTGTCTCTTTATGATGCAGCTGAAGAAGATTGCAATTTGAGGGCAAATTCAGTTCAAGAAGGAGGGAATGATGAGGACATAGAATGCATAACCAACATTTTTGTTGTGGTAGACAGATTCTCCAAGATGGCTCACTTTATACCTTGCAGAAAAGTGGATGATGCTTGT
>NW_027335482.1:0-701 GCF_000331145.2 Cicer arietinum
TGAGAAAGGTAAACCTGTAGATGTTACTAGATTTCGTGGTATGATAGGATCTCTGCTCTACCTCACAGCAAGCCGACCAGACATCAAGTTCAGTGTTTGTATGTGTGCATGGTATCAATCAAATCCAAAGGAATCTCACTTCAGTGCAGTTAAGAGAATTTTCAGATACTTGGTAGGAACTAAGAGTCTTGGATTGTGGTATCCAAAAGGATCAACTTGTACTTTGATTGGTTACTCAGATTCAGACTTTGCCGGATGTAAACTCGACAGGAAAAGTACCTCAGGGACTTGTCATTTACTTGGAAACTCTCTTGTGTCATGGTTTAGTAAGAAACAGACAAGCATCGCTTTATCAACTGCTGAAGCTGAATATATTGCAGCTGGGAGCTGTTGTGCTCAGATACTTTGGATGAAACAGCACTTATTGGACTTTGGTGTTGACTTGGGAACAGTACCTATCATGTGTGATAACACAAGTGCAATAAGTATAACCAAGAATCCAGTAATGCACTCCAGGACCAAACACATTGAAGTAAGACATCATTTTATAAGAGATCACTTTCAAAATGGAATCATTAAGCTTGAGTATGTTAACACTGCCGAACAGCTAGCTGACATCTTCACAAAAGCTTTACCAAGAGAAAGCTTTCTGTATATAAGGATGAAACTAGGGATCATTGATCCTAGTGAGGTATGATCAT
>NW_027335482.1:1039-1705 GCF_000331145.2 Cicer arietinum
AACGTTAAGACAATCGATTTGGACATCGATTAAGTAAAACTGGAATTCGATTTGGAAATCGATTTGAAATATAACCGTTGTGACTAGCCGTTATGAGTAATAATTACGAAATCGATTGACATTACCAGTAACGGTAACCTAATCGATTTGGGAATCGATTTACATGATTAAGGGTTTAAATAGGAACAGTTCTCAATCGATTTCTGCAATGCATTTCCTCAGTTTTCACAAATTTTCTCAATCTGCTTCATCCTTCTGTCTCTGCTATTGTTATTTTACTGCTATCTACACTCAATCTTCAAACTATCTCTTCAATCTCCAAGTATGGCAAGAGTAAAACAAACCCAGGCACGCACTCCTTCACCTTCATCATCTTCAACAAGTGAAACCCCTTCACCATCACGCACTCTAACAAAGAGAGTACCCATACCCACACACAAAATACTTGCCAAAGACAAAGGCAAGGCACCCACTCCTATCCAAGAAAAGCCTAAAAAGCGAAAAGAACCCCCAATGGAAAAACTCATGGCTGATGCCATGAAAGTGATTTCACAAAAGAGGAAGAAGAAATATGTTTCCTCACCCCCTGCGAAGAAAGTACCCGCATCCAAAGACAAAGATGCTGAGCCTTCAATACCATCAGATTTTCTGAAGAGAAAAATCCAT
>NW_027335483.1:0-2562 GCF_000331145.2 Cicer arietinum
TTAGAGTTAAACGAGTATTAAGAATGGGGAATCTCTTAATGTCTATGTTTACTAAATGTTGGCATGAAAACCATTAGAGTTAAAAGAGTATTAAAAATGAAGAATCTTTTAATATCTCGGTTTACTTAATGTGGGTTTGAGAAAATCGTTTAAGTTAAATGAGTATTAAGAATGGGGAATCTCTTAATGTCTTGTTTACTTAATGTTTGTTCTGGAAAATCGTTTAAGTTAAATGAGTATTAAGAATGGGGAATCTCTTAATGTCTTGTTTTACTTAATGTTGGTGTGAAAACCATTAGAGTTAAACGAGTATTAAAAATGGGGAATCTTTTAATATCTCGGTTTACTTAATGTGTGTTTGAGAAAATCGTTTAAGTTAAACGAGTATTAAGAATGGGGAATCTCTTAATGTCTACGTTTACTTAATGTTGGCGTCAAAACAATTAGAGTTAAACGAGTATTAAAAATGGGGAATCTTTTAATATCTCGGTTTACTTAATGCGTGTTTGAGAAAATCGTTTAAGTTAAACGAGTATTAAGAATGGGGAATCTCTTAATGTCTACGTTTACTTAATGTTGGCGTCAAAACAATTAGAGTTAAACGAGTATTAAAAATGGGGAATCTTTTAATATCTCGGTTTACTTAATGCGTGTTTGAGAAAATCGTTTAAGTTAAACGAGTATTAAGAATGGGGAATCTCTTAATGTCTACGTTTACTTAATGTTGGCGTGAAAACCATTAGAGTTAAACGAGTATTAAAAATGGGGAATCTTTTAATATCTCGGTTTACTTAATGCGTGTTTGAGAAAATCGTTTAAGTTAAACGAGTATTAAGAATGGGGAATCTCTTAATATTTCTGTTTGCTTAATGTTTGTCGTGAAAAATCGTTTAAGTTAAATGAGTGTTAAAAACGAGGAATCTTTTAATATCTGCCTTTACTAAATTGTGTTTGTCCGTGAGAGACTGCACAGGTGTTTGTCCGTGAGAGACTACACCCTGGTAAATTGTGTTTGTCCGTGAGAGACTGCACAAGTGTTTGTCCGTGAGAGACTACACCCTGGTAAATTGTGTTTGTCCGTGAGAGACTGCACAGGTGTTTGTCCGTGAGAGACTACACCCTGGTAAATTGTGTTTGTCCGTGAGAGACTGCACAGGTGTTTGTCCGATAAACCATAAACCCTAAACCCTAAACCCTAAACCTAAAACCTAAAACCTAAAACCTAAACCCTAAACCCTAAACCCTATACCTTATACCCTATACCCTATACCCTATACCCTTAACCCTAAACCCTAAACCCTAAACCCTAAACCCTAAAACCTAAACCCTAAAACATAAACCCTAAACCCTAAACCCTATGCTTTTAATTATTTCATGAAATACATTGGTTAAAATAAAAACGGACTACAATAGACTTAGGCCCTTAAACCATAAAACATAAACCCTAAACCCTAATCCCTTAACCTAGTAAAGACCAAAATAACCTAAAATATTAATTTATTGAGACTTTTGTACTTATTGGACAAACTACATATATAAGAAATAAAATTGACAGAAAGAAACATAACAAAAACGAAAAGGACGTAAAATCAAAATCTAGTAACACGTATGCATGTATGCGACGAACTACATTGATTAAGAAACAAAATGGACTAGATATGACCTAGACCTTTAACCCTAAAACATAAACCCGAACCGCAAAACACTAAAGCCTAAACCCTAAACCCTAAACCCTAAACCTAAACCCAAAACCATAAACCCTAAACCATAAACCCTAAACCATAAACCCTAAACCATAAACCCTAAAACATAAACCCTAAACCCTAAACCCTAATCCGTAAACCCTAAACTCTAAACACTAAAACAAAACACCTAAGACCAAAATGACCTTAATCTTAAACCCTAAATCCCATACCCCAAACCCTAAAATGAATAAGAACTAAAATGGAAAAAAATAAACATATCAAAAACTAAAACGTCCTAAAATCTAAATCAAGTGACACTTTTGCACTAATAGGTTCACCTACATTGATTAACAACTAAAATGGACAACAACAAAAATAATTAACAGAAAGAACCATAACAGCAACAAAAAATTACCTAAAATCAATATCTAGTAACACTTATGCACTTATTCGAAGAACTACATTGATTCAGAAACAAAATGGACTAGATATGACCTAGACCCTTAACCCTTAACCATAAACCTGAACCGCAAAACACTAAAGCCTAAACCCTAAATCGTAAACCCTAAACACTAAAACCTAAATCCTAAACCCTAATTCTTAAACCTAGTTTAGACCAAACCTAAAATATGAATGCATTTTGACTTTTGTTCTTATTGGACGAACAATAATGAATAGACCTAGAATACACCTTGTAAATAACAAAATGACCTAAAATCTATATCCATTGAGAATTTTGTTTTATTACATGAACTACATTGATTATGAACCAAAGTGGACTAGATATGACCTAGACCCTTAACCCTTAACCATAAACCCGAAACGCAAAACACTAATCCCTAAACCCTAAACCCTAAACCCAAACCCTAAACCCTAA
>NW_027335483.1:3915-11229 GCF_000331145.2 Cicer arietinum
GGAAAAAAAGAAACATATCAAAAACCCCTAAAACCTAAAATCTAAATCAAGTGACACTTTTGCACTAATAGGTTGAACTACATTGATTAACAACTAAAATGGACAACAACAAAAAACATAACGAAATCCACAATGACCTAAAATTTTAATATATTGAATCTTTTGCACTTATTGGACGAACTACACTATTTTAGAAACAAAATGGACTACATTCCACCTAGTAAACAACAAAATAACCTAAAATCTATATTCATTGAGAATTATGCTTTTAATTATATCATGAAATACATTGGTTAAAACCAAAATGAACGAGAATAGACCTAGACCCTAGACCCTTAACCCTTAATCTTAAACCCTAAATCCCAAACCCTAAAATGAATAATAACTAAAACTGAAAAAAAAGAAATATATCGAAAACCAAAACGTCCTAAAATCTAAATCAAGTGACACTTTTGCACTAATAGGTTGAACTACATTGATTAACAACTAAAATGGACAACAACAAAAAACATAACAAATTCCACAATGACCTAAAATTTTAATATATTGAATCTTTTGCACTTATTAGACGAACTACACTATTTTAGAAACAAAATGGATTAGATTCCACCTAGTAAACAACAAAATGACCTAAAATCTATATCCATTGAGAATTATGCTTTTAATTACATCATGAAATACATAGGTTAAAACCAAAATGGACTAGAATATACCTAGGCGCTTAAACAATAAAACCTAAACCCTAAACCCTAATCCCTTAATTTAGTAAAGACCAAAATAACCTAAAATATTAATCTATTCAGACTTTTGTACTTATTGGACAAACTACATATATCAGAAATAAAATTGACAGAAAGAAACATAACAAAAACAAAAATGACCTAAAATCAAAATCTAGTAATACTTATGCACTTACTCGAGGAACTACATTGATTAAGAAACAAAATGGACTAGATATGACGTAGACCCTTAACACTAAACCATAAACCCGAACCGCAAAACACTAAAGACTAAACCATAAACCATAAACCCTAAACCCTAAACCCTAAACCTAAAACCTAAAACCTAAACCCTAAACCCTATACCCTATACCCTTAACCCTAAACCCTAAACCCTAAACCCTAAACCCTAAAACCTAAACCCTAAACCCTGAATCCTAAACCCTAAACCCTAAACCCTAAACCCTAAACCCTAAACCCTAAACTCTAAACCCTAAACCCTAAACCCTAATTCTTAAACCTAGTAAAGACAAAAATAACCTAAAATATTAATGCATTTTGACTTTTGTTCTTATTAGACGAACTACAATGAAAAGACCTAGAATACACCTAGTAAATAATAAAGTGACCTAAAATCTATATCCATTGAGAATTATGCTTTTATTACATGAACTACATTGATTAAGAACCAAAATGGACTACATATGACCTAGTTAACTACTAAAATAGACAACAACAAAAACCATAACAAATTCCACAATGACCTAAAATTTTAATATGTGGAATCTTTTGCACTTATAACACAAACTACAGTGTTTTAGAAAGAAAATGGAATAGAATCTATATTGATTGAGAATTATGCTTTTAATTATTTCATGAAATACATTGGTTAAAATAAAAACGGACTACAATAGACTTAGGCCCTTAAACCATAAAACATAAACCCTAAACCCTAATCCCTTAACCTAGTAAAGACCAAAATAACCTAAAATATTAATTTATTGAGACTTTTGTACTTATTGGACAAACTACATATATAAGAAATAAAATTGACAGAAAGAAACATAACAAAAACGAAAAGGACGTAAAATCAAAATCTAGTAACACGTATGCATGTATGCGACGAACTACATTGATTAAGAAACAAAATGGACTAGATATGACCTAGACCTAAAACCTAAAACCTAAAACCTAAAACCTAAAACCTAAAACCTAAAACCTAAAACCTAAAACCTAAAACCTAAAACCTAAAACCTAAAACCTAAAACCTAAAACCTAAAACCTAAAACCTAAAACCTAAAACCTAAAACCTAAAACCTAAAACCTAAAACCTAAAACCTAAAACCTAAAACCTAAAACCTAAAACCTAAAACCTAAAACCTAAAACCTAAAACCTAAAACCTAAAACCTAAAACCTAAAACCTAAAACCTAAAACCTAAAACCTAAAACCTAAAACCTAAAACCTAAAACCTAAAACCTAAAACCTAAAACCTAAAACCTAAAACCTAAAACCTAAAACCTAAAACCTAAAACCTAAAACCTAAAACCTAAAACCTAAAACCTAAAACCTAAAACCTAAAACCTAAAACCTAAAACCTAAAACCTAAAACCTAAAACCTAAAACCTAAAACCTAAAACCTAAAACCTAAAACCTAAAACCTAAAACCTAAAACCTAAAACCTAAAACCTAAAACCTAAAACCTAAAACCTAAAACCTAAAACCTAAAACCTAAAACCTAAAACCTAAAACCTAAAACCTAAAACCTAAAACCTAAAACCTAAAACCTAAAACCTAAAACCTAAAACCTAAAACCTAAAACCTAAAACCTAAAACCTAAAACCTAAAACCTAAATCCTAAAAGCTAAAATCTAAATCTAAAACCTAAAACCTAAAACCTAAATCCTAAAAGCTAAAATCTAAATCTAAAACCTAAAACCTAAAACCTAAATCCTAAAAGCTAAAATCTAAATCTAAAACCTAAAACCTAAAACCTAAAACCTAAATCCTAAAAGCTAAAATCTAAATCTAAAACCTAAAACCTAAAACCTAAATCCTAAAAGCTAAAATCTAAATCTAAAACCTAAAACCTAAAACCTAAATCCTAAAAGCTAAAATCTAAATCTAAAACCTAAAACCTAAAACCTAAATCCTAAAAGCTAAAATCTAAATCTAAAACCTAAAACCTAAAACCTAAATCCTAAAAGCTAAAATCTAAATCTAAAACCTAAAACCTAAAACCTAAAACCTAAATCCTAAAAGCTAAAATCTAAATCTAAAACCTAAAACCTAAAACCTAAATCCTAAAAGCTAAAATCTAAATCTAAAACCTAAAACCTAAAACCTAAATCCTAAAAGCTAAAATCTAAATCTAAAACCTAAAACCTAAAACCTAAATCCTAAAAGCTAAAATCTAAATCTAAAACCTAAAACCTAAAACCTAAATCCTAAAAGCTAAAATCTAAATCTAAAACCTAAAACCTAAAACCTAAAACCTAAATCCTAAAAGCTAAAATCTAAATCTAAAACCTAAAACCTAAAACCTAAATCCTAAAAGCTAAAATCTAAATCTAAAACCTAAAACCTAAAACCTAAATCCTAAAAGCTAAAATCTAAATCTAAAACCTAAAACCTAAAACCTAAATCCTAAAAGCTAAAATCTAAATCTAAAACCTAAAACCTAAAACCTAAATCCTAAAAGCTAAAATCTAAATCTAAAACCTAAAACCTAAAACCTAAAACCTAAATCCTAAAAGCTAAAATCTAAATCTAAAACCTAAAACCTAAAACCTAAATCCTAAAAGCTAAAATCTAAATCTAAAACCTAAAACCTAAAACCTAAATCCTAAAAGCTAAAATCTAAATCTAAAACCTAAAACCTAAAACCTAAATCCTAAAAGCTAAAATCTAAATCTAAAACCTAAAACCTAAAACCTAAATCCTAAAAGCTAAAATCTAAATCTAAAACCTAAAACCTAAAACCTAAAACCTAAAACCTAAAACCTAAAACCTAAAACCTAAAACCTAAAACCTAAAACCTAAAACCTAAAACCTAAAACCTAAAACCTAAAACCTAAAACCTAAAACCTAAAACCTAAAACCTAAAACCTAAAACCTAAAACCTAAAACCTAAAACCTAAAACCTAAAACCTAAAACCTAAAACCTAAAACCTAAAACCTAAAACCTAAAACCTAAAACCTAAAACCTAAAACCTAAAACCTAAAACCTAAAACCTAAAACCTAAAACCTAAAACCTAAAACCTAAAACCTAAAACCTAAAACCTAAAACCTAAAACCTAAAACCTAAAACCTAAAACCTAAAACCTAAAACCTAAAACCTAAAACCTAAAACCTAAAACCTAAAACCTAAAACCTAAAACCTAAAACCTAAAACCTAAAACCTAAAACCTAAAACCTAAAACCTAAAACCTAAAACCTAAAACCTAAAACCTAAAACCTAAAACCTAAAACCTAAAACCTAAAACCTAAAACCTAAAACCTAAAACCTAAAACCTAAAACCTAAAACCTAAAACCTAAAACCTAAAACCTAAAACCTAAAACCTAAAACCTAAAACCTAAAACCTAAAACCTAAAACCTAAAACCTAAAACCTAAAACCTAAAACCTAAAACCTAAAACCTAAAACCTAAAACCTAAAACCTAAAACCTAAAACCTAAAACCTAAAACCTAAAACCTAAAACCTAAAACCTAAAACCTAAAACCTAAAACCTAAAACCTAAAACCTAAAACCTAAAACCTAAAACCTAAAACCTAAAACCTAAAACCTAAAACCTAAAACCTAAAACCTAAAACCTAAAACCTAAATCCTAAAAGCTAAAATCTAAATCTAAAACCTAAAACCTAAAACCTAAATCCTAAAAGCTAAAATCTAAATCTAAAACCTAAAACCTAAAACCTAAAACCTAAATCCTAAAAGCTAAAATCTAAATCTAAAACCTAAAACCTAAAACCTAAATCCTAAAAGCTAAAATCTAAATCTAAAACCTAAAACCTAAAACCTAAATCCTAAAAGCTAAAATCTAAATCTAAAACCTAAAACCTAAAACCTAAAATCTAAAACCTAAAACCTAAAACCTAAAATCTAAAACCTAAAACCTAAAACCTAAAATCTAAAACCTAAAACCTAAAACCTAAAATCTAAAACCTAAAACCTAAAACCTAAAACCTAAATCCTAAAAGCTAAAATCTAAATCTAAAACCTAAAACCTAAAACCTAAATCCTAAAAGCTAAAATCTAAATCTAAAACCTAAAACCTAAAACCTAAATCCTAAAAGCTAAAATCTAAATCTAAAACCTAAAACCTAAAACCTAAATCCTAAAAGCTAAAATCTAAATCTAAAACCTAAAACCTAAAACCTAAATCCTAAAAGCTAAAATCTAAATCTAAAACCTAAAACCTAAAACCTAAAACCTAAAACCTAAAACCTAAACCTAAAACCTAAAACCTAAAACCTAAAACCTAAAACCTAAAACCTAAAACCTAAAACCTAAAACCTAAAACCTAAAACCTAAAACCTAAAACCTAAAACCTAAATCTAAAACTTAAAACCTAAAACCTAAAACCTAAAACCTAAAACCTAAAACCTAAAACCTAAAACATAAAACCTAAAACCTAAAACCTAAAACATAAAACCTAAAACCTAAAACCTAAAACATAAAACCTAAAACCTAAAACCTAAAACATAAAACCTAAAACCTAAAACCTAAAACATAAAACCTAAAACCTAAAACCTAAAACATAAAACCTAAAACCTAAAACCTAAAACATAAAACCTAAAACCTAAAACCTAAAACATAAAACCTAAAACCTAAAACCTAAAACCAAAAACCTAAAACCTAAAACCTAAAACCAAAAACCTAAAACCTAAAACCTAAAACCAAAAACCTAAAACCTAAAACCTAAAACCAAAAACCTAAAACCTAAAACCTAAAACCAAAAACCTAAAACCTAAAACCTAAAACCAAAAACCTAAAACCTCTAAAACCTAAAAACTAAACACTAATTCTTAAACCTAGTAAAGACCAAAATGACCTAAAATATTAATGCATTTTGACTTTTGTTCTTATTGGACGAACAATAATGAATAGACCTAGAATACACCTAGTAAAAAACAAAATGAGCTAAAATCTATATCCATTGAGAATTTTGGTTTTATTACATGAACTACATTGATTATGAACCAAAGTGGACTAGATATGACCTAGACCCTTAACTCTTAACCATAAACCCGAAACGCAAAACACTAATCCCTAAACCCTAAACCATAAACCCTAAAACCTAAACTCTAAACCCTAAATCTTAAACCCAAAACCTTACCCCCTAAACCATAAACCCTAAAACCTAAGCCCAAAAACCTAAAACCTAAAACCTAAAACCTAAAACCTAAAACCTAAAACCTAAAACCTAAAACCTAAAACCTAAAACCTAAAACCTAAAACCTAAAACCTAAAACCTAAAACCTAAAACCTAAAACCTAAAACCTAAAACCTAAAACATAAAACCTAAAACCTAAAACCTAAAACCTAAAACCTAAAACCTAAAACCTAAAACCTAAAACCTAAAACCTAAAACCTAAAACCTAAAACCTAAAACCTAAAACCTAAAACCTAAAACCTAAAACCTAAAACCTAAAACCTAAAACCTAAAACCTAAAACCTAAAACCTAAAACCTAAAACCTAAAACCTAAAACCTAAAACCTAAAACCTAAAACCTAAAACATAAAACCTAAAACCTAAAACCTAAAACCTAAAACCTAAAACCTAAAACCTAAAACCTAAAACCTAAAACCTAAAACCTAAAACCTAAAACCTAAAACCTAAAACCTAAAACCTAAAACCTAAAACCTAAAACCTAAAACCTAAAACCTAAAACCAAAAACCTAAAACCTAAAACCTAAAACCAAAAACCTAAAACCTAAAACCTAAAACCAAAAACCTAAAACCTAAAACCTAAAACCAAAAACCTAAAACCTAAAACCTAAAACATAAAACCTAAAACCTAAAACCTAAAACCAAAAACCAAAAACCAAAAACCTAAAACCTAAAACCTAAAACCAAAAACCAAAAACCAAAAACCTAAAACCTAAAACCTAAAACCTAAAACCTAAAACCTAAAACCTAAAACCTAAAACCTAAAACCTAAAACCTAAAACCTAAAACCTAAAACCTAAAACCTAAAACCTAAAACCTAAAACCTAAAACCTAAAACCTAAAACCTAAAACCTAAAACCTAAAACCTAAAACCTAAAACCTAAAACCTAAAACCTAAAACCTAAAACCTAAAACCTAAAACCTAAAACCTAAAACCTAAAACCTAAAACCTAAAACCTAAAACCTAAAACCTAAAACCTAAAACCTAAAACCTAAAACCAAAAACCAAAAACCAAAAACCTAAAACCTAAAACCTAAAACCAAAAACCAAAAACCAAAAACCTAAAACCTAAAACCTAAATCTAACAAACTCCAAGTGTCGCTAAGTGAAGGGACTCATGAGTTTTTGTCGCTAAGTGAAGAGAAGTGGAATTCTTCATTGATTTGCACCCAGGAACGGGACCTATTTCAATGGCACCTT
>NW_027335484.1:0-594 GCF_000331145.2 Cicer arietinum
AATAAGCTTAGGGAGGACGAAAATGACCTAAATGTTAATCCAATGACGCAAATGAACATATTGCATGCAAAAGATTGGTTAAAACCCTTAATTGGACAATAATAAGTCTAGGGAGGACGAAAATGACCTAAATGTTCATCCAATGACACAAACACAGCTATAGGATGCACAAGATTGGTTAAAAACCCTAATTGGACAAGAATAAGCCTAGGGAGGACGAAAATGTCCTAAATGTTCATCCAATGACACAAACACACCTATTGGATGCACAAGATTGGTTAAAAACCCTAATTGGACAAGAATAAACCAATGGAGGACGAAAATGACCTAAATGTTCATCCAATGACACAAACACACCTATTGGATGCACAAGATTGGTTAAAAACGCTAATTGGACAAGAATAAGCCTAGGGAGGACGAAAGTGACCTAAATGTTCTTCCAATGACACAAACACACCTATTTGATGCACAAGATTGGTTAAAAACCCTAATTGGACAAGAATAAGCCTTGGGAGGACGAAAATGACCTAAATGTTCATCCAATGACACAAATGAACTTATTGCATGCACAAGATTGGTTAAAAACCCTAATTG
>NW_027335484.1:934-1181 GCF_000331145.2 Cicer arietinum
CGAAATGTTCATCCAATGACACAAATGAACTTATTGCATGCACAAGATTGGTTAAAAACCTTAATTGGACAAGAATAAGTCTAGGGAGGACGAAAATGACCTAAATGTTCATCCAATGACACAAACACACCTGTAGGATGCACAAGATTGGTTAAAAATCCTAATTGGACAAGAAATAGCATAAGGAGGACGGAAATGACCTAAATGTTCATCCAATGACACAAACATACCTATTGGATGCACAAGA
>NW_027335485.1:0-1492 GCF_000331145.2 Cicer arietinum
TGAACATTTAGGTCATTTTCGTCCCCCCTAGACTTATTCTTGTCCAATTAGGGTTTTAAACCATTCTTGTGCATAGAATAGGTGGGTTTGTGTAATTGGATGACAATTTAGGTCATTTTCGTCCTCCCTTGGCTTATTCTTGTCCAATTAGGGTTTTTAACCAATCTTGTGCATCCAATAAGTTCATATGTGTCATTGGATGAACATTTAGGTCATTTTCGTCCTCCCTAGACTTATTCTTGTCCAATTAGGGTTTTTAACCAATCTTGTGCATCCAATAAGTTCAGGTCAATTTCGTCCTCCCTAGGGTTATTCTTGTACAATTAGGGTTTTTAACCAATCTTGTGCATACAATAGGTGTGTTTGTGTCATTGGATGAACATTTAGGTCATTTTCGTCCTTCCTTCGCGTATTCTGGTCCAATTAGAGTTTTTAACCAATCTTGTTCATCCCATAAGTTCATTTGTGTCCTTGGATGAACATTTAGGTCATTTTTGCCTCCCTAGGTTTATTGTTGTCCAACTTCGGTTTTTAACCAATCTTGTGCGTCCAATAGGTGTGTTTGTGTCATTGGATGAACATTTAGGTCATTTTCGTCCTTCCTTCGCTTATTCTTGTCCAATTAGAGTTTTTAACCAATCTTGTGCATCCAATAAGTTCATTTGTGTCATTGGATGAACATTTAGGTCATTTTTGCCTCCCTAGGTTTATTGTTGTCCAACTTCGGTTTTTAACCAATCTTGTGCGTCCAATAGGTGTGTTTGTGTCATTGGATGAACATTTAGGTCATTTTCGTCCTTCCTTCGCTTATTCTTGTCCAATTAGAGTTTTTAACCAATCTTGTTCATCCCATAAGTTCATTTGTGTCCTTGGATGAACATTTAGGTCATTTTTGCCTCCCTAGGTTTATTGTTGTCCAACTTCGGTTTTTAACCAATCTTGTGCGTCCAATAGGTGTGTTTGTGTCATTGGATGAACATTTAGGTCATTTTCGTCCTTCCTTCGCTTATTCTTGTCCAATTAGAGTTTTTAACCAATCTTGTTCATCCCATAAGTTCATTTGTGTCCTTGGATGAACATTTAGGTCATTTTTGCCTCCCTAGGTTTATTGTTGTCCAACTTCGGTTTTTAACCAATCTTGTGCGTCCAATAGGTGTGTTTGTGTCATTGGATGAACATTTAGGTCATTTTCGTCCTTCCTTCGCTTATTCTTGTCCAATTAGAGTTTTTAACCAATCTTGTTCATCCCATAAGTTCATTTGTGTCCTTGGATGAACATTTAGGTCATTTTTGCCTCCCTAGGTTTATTGTTGTCCAACTTCGGTTTTTAACCAATCTTGTGCGTCCAATAGGTGTGTTTGTGTCATTGGATGAACATTTAGGTCATTTTCGTCCTTCCTTCGCTTATTCTTGTCCAATTAGAGTTTTTAACCAATCTTGTTCATCCCATAAGTTCATTTGTGTCCTTGGATGAACATTTAGGTCATTTTTG
>NW_027335485.1:1506-12227 GCF_000331145.2 Cicer arietinum
GGTCATTTTCTTCCTTCCTTGGCTTATTCTTGTCCAATTAGGGTTTTTAACCAATCTTGTGCATCCAATAAGTTCATTTGTGTAAATGGATGAACAATTAGGTCATTTTTGTCCTCCCTAGAGTTATTCTTATCCATCTAGGGTTTTTAACCAATCTTGTGCATACAATAGGTGTGTTTGTGTCATTGGATGAACATTTATGTCATTTTCGTCCTTCCTTCGCTTATTCTGGTCCAATTAGAGTTTTTAACCAATCTTGTTCATCCAATAAGTTCATTTGTGTCGTTGGAAGAATATTTAGGTCATTTTCGTCCTCCCTAGGTTTATTCTAGTTCAATAAGGGTTTTTAACCAATCTTGTGCGTCCAATAGGTGTGTTTGTGTCATTGGATGAACATTTAGGTCATTTTCGTCCTTCCTAAACTTATTCTTGTCCAACTAGGGTTTTTAATCAATCTTGTGCGTCCAACATGTGTGTTTGTGTCATTGGATGAACATTTAGGTCATTTCCGTCCTCCCTAGGTTTATTATAGTCAATTAGGATTTTTAACCAATCTTGTGCATCCAATAGGTATGTTTGTGTAATTGGATGAACATTTAGGTCATTTCCGTCCTCCCTAGGTTTATTCTAGTCCAATTAGGGTTTTTAACCTATCTTGTGCATCCAATAGGTATGTTTGTGTAATTGGATGAACATTTAGGTCATTTCCGTCCTCCCTAGGTTTATTCTAGTCCAATTAGGGTTTTTAACCTATCTTGTGCATCCAATAGGTATGTTTGTGTAATTGGATGAACATTTAGGTCATTTCCGTCCTCCCTAGGTTTATTCTAGTCCAATTAGGGTTTTTAACCAATATTGTGCGTCCAATAGGTGTGTTTGTGTCATTGGATGAACATTTAGGTTTTTTTTTTGTCCTCCCTTGGCTTATTCTTGTCCAATTAGGGTTTTTAACCAATCTTGTGGATCCAATAGGTGTGTTGGTGTCATTGGATGAACACTTAGGTCATTTTCGTCTTCCCTAGGTTTATTCTAGTCCAATTAGGGTTTTTAACCAATCTAGTGCATCCAATAAGTTCATTTATGTCATTGGATGAACACTTAGGTCATTTTCGTCTTCCCTAGGTTTATTCTAGTCCAATTAGGGTTTTTAACCAATCTAGTGCATCCAATAAGTTCATTTATGTCATTGGATGAACACTTAGGTCATTTTCGTCTTCCCTAGGTTTATTCTAGTCCAATTAGGGTTTTTAACCAATCTAGTGCATCCAATAAGTTCATTTATGTCATTGGATGAACACTTAGGTCATTTTCGTCTTCCCTAGGTTTATTCTAGTCCAATTAGGGTTTTTAACCAATCTAGTGCATCCAATAAGTTCATTTATGTCATTGGATGAACACTTAGGTCATTTTCGTCTTCCCTAGGTTTATTCTAGTCCAATTAGGGTTTTTAACCAATCTAGTGCATCCAATAAGTTCATTTATGTCATTGGATGAACACTTAGGTCATTTTCGTCTTCCCTAGGTTTATTCTAGTCCAATTAGGGTTTTTAACCAATCTAGTGCATCCAATAAGTTCATTTATGTCATTGGATGAACACTTAGGTCATTTTCGTCTTCCCTAGGTTTATTCTAGTCCAATTAGGGTTTTTAACCAATCTAGTGCATCCAATAAGTTCATTTATGTCATTGGATGAACACTTAGGTCATTTTCGTCTTCCCTAGGTTTATTCTAGTCCAATTAGGGTTTTTAACCAATCTAGTGCATCCAATAAGTTCATTTATGTCATTGGATGAACACTTAGGTCATTTTCGTCTTCCCTAGGTTTATTCTAGTCCAATTAGGGTTTTTAACCAATCTAGTGCATCCAATAAGTTCATTTATGTCATTGGATGAACACTTAGGTCATTTTCGTCTTCCCTAGGTTTATTCTAGTCCAATTAGGGTTTTTAACCAATCTAGTGCATCCAATAAGTTCATTTATGTCATTGGATGAACACTTAGGTCATTTTCGTCTTCCCTAGGTTTATTCTAGTCCAATTAGGGTTTTTAACCAATCTAGTGCATCCAATAAGTTCATTTATGTCATTGGATGAACACTTAGGTCATTTTCGTCTTCCCTAGGTTTATTCTAGTCCAATTAGGGTTTTTAACCAATCTAGTGCATCCAATAAGTTCATTTATGTCATTGGATGAACACTTAGGTCATTTTCGTCTTCCCTAGGTTTATTCTAGTCCAATTAGGGTTTTTAACCAATCTAGTGCATCCAATAAGTTCATTTATGTCATTGGATGAACACTTAGGTCATTTTCGTCTTCCCTAGGTTTATTCTAGTCCAATTAGGGTTTTTAACCAATCTAGTGCATCCAATAAGTTCATTTATGTCATTGGATGAACACTTAGGTCATTTTCGTCTTCCCTAGGTTTATTCTAGTCCAATTAGGGTTTTTAACCAATCTAGTGCATCCAATAAGTTCATTTATGTCATTGGATGAACACTTAGGTCATTTTCGTCTTCCCTAGGTTTATTCTAGTCCAATTAGGGTTTTTAACCAATCTAGTGCATCCAATAAGTTCATTTATGTCATTGGATGAACACTTAGGTCATTTTCGTCTTCCCTAGGTTTATTCTAGTCCAATTAGGGTTTTTAACCAATCTAGTGCATCCAATAAGTTCATTTATGTCATTGGATGAACACTTAGGTCATTTTCGTCTTCCCTAGGTTTATTCTAGTCCAATTAGGGTTTTTAACCAATCTAGTGCATCCAATAAGTTCATTTATGTCATTGGATGAACACTTAGGTCATTTTCGTCTTCCCTAGGTTTATTCTAGTCCAATTAGGGTTTTTAACCAATCTAGTGCATCCAATAAGTTCATTTATGTCATTGGATGAACACTTAGGTCATTTTCGTCTTCCCTAGGTTTATTCTAGTCCAATTAGGGTTTTTAACCAATCTAGTGCATCCAATAAGTTCATTTATGTCATTGGATGAACACTTAGGTCATTTTCGTCTTCCCTAGGTTTATTCTAGTCCAATTAGGGTTTTTAACCAATCTAGTGCATCCAATAAGTTCATTTATGTCATTGGATGAACACTTAGGTCATTTTCGTCTTCCCTAGGTTTATTCTAGTCCAATTAGGGTTTTTAACCAATCTAGTGCATCCAATAAGTTCATTTATGTCATTGGATGAACACTTAGGTCATTTTCGTCTTCCCTAGGTTTATTCTAGTCCAATTAGGGTTTTTAACCAATCTAGTGCATCCAATAAGTTCATTTATGTCATTGGATGAACACTTAGGTCATTTTCGTCTTCCCTAGGTTTATTCTAGTCCAATTAGGGTTTTTAACCAATCTAGTGCATCCAATAAGTTCATTTATGTCATTGGATGAACACTTAGGTCATTTTCGTCTTCCCTAGGTTTATTCTAGTCCAATTAGGGTTTTTAACCAATCTAGTGCATCCAATAAGTTCATTTATGTCATTGGATGAACACTTAGGTCATTTTCGTCTTCCCTAGGTTTATTCTAGTCCAATTAGGGTTTTTAACCAATCTAGTGCATCCAATAAGTTCATTTATGTCATTGGATGAACACTTAGGTCATTTTCGTCTTCCCTAGGTTTATTCTAGTCCAATTAGGGTTTTTAACCAATCTAGTGCATCCAATAAGTTCATTTATGTCATTGGATGAACACTTAGGTCATTTTCGTCTTCCCTAGGTTTATTCTAGTCCAATTAGGGTTTTTAACCAATCTAGTGCATCCAATAAGTTCATTTATGTCATTGGATGAACACTTAGGTCATTTTCGTCTTCCCTAGGTTTATTCTAGTCCAATTAGGGTTTTTAACCAATCTAGTGCATCCAATAAGTTCATTTATGTCATTGGATGAACACTTAGGTCATTTTCGTCTTCCCTAGGTTTATTCTAGTCCAATTAGGGTTTTTAACCAATCTAGTGCATCCAATAAGTTCATTTATGTCATTGGATGAACACTTAGGTCATTTTCGTCTTCCCTAGGTTTATTCTAGTCCAATTTGGGTTTTTAACCAATCTTGTGCGTCTAATAGGTGTGTTTGTGTCATTGGATGAACATTTAGGTCACTTTCGTCTTTCCTACACTTATTCTAGTCCAATTTGGGTTTTTAACCAATCTTGTGCATCCAATAAGTTCATTTGTGTCATTGGATGATCATTTAGATCATTTTTGTCCTCCCTAGGTTTATTCTATTCCGATTAGGTTTTTTAACTAATCTTGTGCATCCAATAGGTGTGTTTGTGTCAATGGATGAACATTTAGGTCATTTTCGTCTTCCATAGGTTTATTCTTGTCCAACTTGGGTTTCGAACCAATCTTGTGCATCCAATACGTGTGTTTGTGTCAATGGATGAACATTTAGGTCATTTTCGTCTTCCATAGGTTTATTCTTGTTTAACCAATCTTGTGCAACCAATAGGTGTGTTTGTGTCATTGGATGAACATTTAGGTCAATTTCATCCTCCCTAGGGTTATTC
Source organism: Cicer arietinum (assembly GCF_000331145.2). Classification (NCBI taxonomy): domain Eukaryota; kingdom Viridiplantae; phylum Streptophyta; class Magnoliopsida; order Fabales; family Fabaceae; genus Cicer; species Cicer arietinum. The sequence continues at coordinate 6,024 of NW_027335485.1, forward strand.
TTGTACAATTAGGGTGTTTAACCAATCTTGTGCATACAATAGGTGTGTTTGTGTAATTGGATAAACATTTAGGTGATTTTCGTCCTCCCTAGGTTTATTCATGTCCAATTTGGGTTTTTAACCAATCTTGTGCATCCAATAGATGTGTTTGTTTTATTGGATGAACATTTAGGTCTTTTTCGTCTTTCCTTGGCTTATTCTTGTCCAATTAGAGTTTTTAGCCAATCTTGTACATCCAATAAGTATGTTTGTGTAATTGGATGAACATTTAGGTCATTTTCGTCCTCCCTTGGCTTATTCTTGTCCAATTAGGGGTTTTAACCAATCTTGTGCATCTAATAAGTTCATTTGTGTCATTGGATGAACATTTAGGTCTTTTTCGTCCTCCCTAGGTTTATTCTAGTCCAATTAGGGTTTTGAACCAATCTTGTGCATCCAATAGGTGTGTTTGTGTCATTGGATGAACATTTAGGTCTTTTTCGTCCTCCCTAGGTTTATTCTAGTCCAATTAGGGTTTTGAACCAATCTTGTGCATCCAATAGGTGTGTTTGTGTCATTGGATGAACATTTAGGTCTTTTTCGTCCTCCCTAGGTTTATTCTAGTCCAATTAGGGTTTTGAACCAATCTTGTGCATCCAATAGGTGTGTTTGTGTCATTGGATGAACATTTAGGTCTTTTTCGTCCTCCCTAGGTTTATTCTAGTCCAATTAGGGTTTTGAACCAATCTTGTGCATCCAATAGGTGTGTTTGTGTCATTGGATGAACATTTAGGTCTTTTTCGTCCTCCCTAGGTTTATTCTAGTCCAATTAGGGTTTTGAACCAATCTTGTGCATCCAATAGGTGTGTTTGTGTCATTGGATGAACATTTAGGTCTTTTTCGTCCTCCCTAGGTTTATTCTAGTCCAATTAGGGTTTTGAACCAATCTTGTGCATCCAATAGGTGTGTTTGTGTCATTGGATGAAAATTTAGGTCATTTTCGTCCTCGCTTCTTCTTGTCCGATTAGGGTTTTTAACCAATCTTGTGTATACAATAGGTGTGTTTGTTTCATTGGATGAATATTTAGGTCATTTTCGTCCTACGAAGACTTATTCTTGTTTAACTAGGGTTTTTGACCAATCTGGTGCATCCAATAAGTTCATTTGTGTCATTGGATGAACAATTAGGTCATTTGTGTCCTCCCTTGGCATATTCTTGTCCAATTAGGGTTTTTAACCAATCTTGTGCATCCAATAAGTTCATTTGTGTCATTGGATGAACAATTAGGTCATTTGTGTCCTCCCTTGGCATATTCTTGTCCAATTAGGGTTTTTAACCAATCTTGTGCATCCAATAAGTTCATTTGTGTCATTGGATGAACAATTAGGTCATTTGTGTCCTCCCTTGGCATATTCTTGTCCAATTAGGGTTTTTAACCAATCTTGTGCATCCAATAAGTTCATTTGTGTCATTGGATGAACATTTAGGTCAATTTAGTCCTCCCTAGGTTTATTCTTGTCCAACTTGGGTTTTTAACCAATCTTCTGCATCTTTTTAACCAATCTTGTGCATCCAATAGGTCTGTTTGTGTCATTGGATGAACATTTAGGTCATTTTCGTCCTCCCTAGGTTTATTCTTGTCCAACTAGGGTTTCTAACCAATCTTGTGCAATCAATAGGTGTGTTTGTGTCATTGGATGAATATTTAGGTCATTTCCGTCTTCCCTAGGATTATTCTAGTGCAATTAGGGTTTTTAACCAATCTTGTGCATCCAATAAGTTCATTTGTGTCATTGGATGAATATTTAGGTCATTTCCGTCTTCCCTAGACTTATTCTTCTCCAATTAGGGTTTTTAACCAATCTTGTGCATCCAATAGGTCTGTTTGTGTCATTGGATGAACATTTAGGTCATTTTCATCCTCCCTAGGTTTATTCTAGTCCAATTAGGGTTTTTAACCAATCTTGTGCATCCAATAGGTCTGTTTGTGTCATTGGATGAACATTTAGGTCATTTTCATCCTCCCTAGGTTTATTCTAGTCCAATTAGGGTTTTTAACCAATCTTGTGCATCCAATAAGTTCATTTGTGTCATTGGATGAACATTTAGGTCATTTTCGGCCTTCCTAAACTTATTCTTGTCCAACTATGGTTTTTAACCAATGTTGTGCATCCAATAGGTCTGTTTGTGTCATTGGATGAACATTTAGGTCATTTTCGTCCTCCCTATGTTTATTCTAGTCCAATTAGGGTTTTTAACCAATCTTGTGCATCCAATAGGTGTGTTTGTGTCATTGGTTGAACATTTAGGTCATTTTCGTCCTTCCTACACTTATTCTTGTCCAACTAGGGTTTTTAAGCAATCTTGTGCATCGAACAGGTGTGTTTGTGTCATTGGCTGAACATTTAGGACATTTTCATCCTACATAGACTTATTCTTGTCGAACTAGGGTTTTTAACCAATCTTGTGCATTTAATAGGTGTGTTTGTGTTATTGGATGAACATTTAGGTCATTTTCATCGTTCCTATACTTATTCTTGTCCAACTATGGTTTTCAACCAATCTTGTGCATCCAAAAGGTGTGTTTGTGTCATTGGATGAATATTTAGGTCATTTTTGTCATCCCTAGATTTGTTCTATTCCAATTAGGGTTTTTAACCACTCTTGTGCATCAAATAGATGTCTTTGTGTCATTGGATGAACATTTAGGTAATTTTCGTCCTCCTTAAGTTTTTTATGGTCCAATTAGGGTTTTTAAGCAATCTTGTGCATCCATGAGGTGTGTTTGTGTCATTGGATGAACATTTAGGTCATTTTCGTCCTACCTAGACTTATTCTTGTCCAACTAGGGTTTTTAACCAATCTTGTGCATACAATAGGTGTGTGTGTGTCATTGGATGAACATTTAGGTCATTTTTGTCCTCCTTTGGCTTATTCTTGTCCAATTTGGGTTTTTAACCAATCTTGTGCATCCAATAAGTTCATTTGTGTCATTGGATAAACATTTATGTCATTTTCGTCCTCCCTAGGTTTATTCTAGTCCAATTAGGGTTTTTAACGAATCTTGTGCATCCAATAGAGTTCTTTGTGTCATTGGATGAACATTTTGATCATTTTCGCCCTCCCTAGGTTTGTTCTAGTCCAATTAGGGTTTTTAACCAATCTTGTGCATCCAATAGGTGTGTTTGTATCATTGGATGAACATTTAGGTCAATTTCGTCCTCCCTAGGTTTGTTCTAGTTGAATTAGGGTTTTTAACCAATCTTGTGCATCAAATAGGTGTGTTTGTGTCATTGGATGAACATTTAGTTCATTTTCGTCCTCCCTAGACTTATTCTTGTCCAACTAGGGTTTTTCACCAATCTTGTGCATCCAATAAGTTCATTTGTGTCATTGGATGAACATTTAGGTCATATTCGTCCTCCCCAAGTTCATTCTAATCCAGTTAGGGTTTTTAATGATTCTTGTGCATCAAATAGGTGTCTTTTTGTCATTGGATGAACATTTAGTTCATTTTCGTCCTCCCTAGACTTATTCTTGTCCAACTAGGGTTTTTCACCAATCTTGTGCATCCAATAGGTGTCTTTGTGTCATTGGATGAACATTTAGGTCATTTTCGTTCTCCCTAGGTTTGTTCTAGTCCAATTAGGGTTTTTAACGAATCTTGTGCATCCAATAGGTGTCTTTGTGTCATTGGATGAACATTTAGGTCATTTTCGTTCTCCCTAGGTTTGTTCTAGTCCAATTAGGGTTTTTAACCAATCTTGTGCATCCAATAAGTTCATTTGTGTCATTGGATGAACATTTAGGTCATTTTCGTCCTCATTAGATTTATTCTAGTCCAATTGAGGTTTTTAACGAATCATGTGCATCCAATAGGTGTCTTTGTGTCATTGGATGAACATTTAGGTCATTTTCGTCTTCCCTAGGTTTGTTCTAGTCCAATTAGGGTTTTTAACCAATCTTGTGCATCCAATAGGTGTGTTTGTGTTATTGGATGAACATTTAGGTCATTTTCGTCTTTCCTACACTTATTCTTGTCCAACTCGGGTTTTTAACCAATCTTGTGCAACCAATAAGTGTGTTTGTGTCATTGGATGAACATTTAGGTCATTTTCGTCTTCCCTAGGTTTGTTCTAGTCCAATTAGGGTTTTTAACCAATCTTGTGCATCCAATAAGTTCATTTGTGTCATTGGATAAACATTTATGTAATTTTCGTCCTCCCTAGGTTTATTCTAGTCCAATTAGGGTTTTTAACGAATCTTGTGCATCCAATAGGTGTCTTTGTGTCATTGGATGAACATTTAGGTCATTTTCGTCTTCCTTAGGTTTGTTCTAATCCAATTAGGGTTTTTAAGCAATCTTTTGCATCCAATAGGTGTGTTTGTGTCATTGGATGAACATTTAGATCGATTTCGTCCTACCTAGACTTATTCTTGTCCAACTTGGGTTTTTAACCAATCTTGTGCATCCAATAAGTTCATTTGTGTCATTGGATGAACATTTAGGTCATTTTCGTCCTCCCTGGGTTTATTCTAGTCCAATTATGGTTTTTGACGAATCCTGTGCATCCAATAGGTGTCTTTGTGTCATTGGATGAACATTTAGGTCATTTTCTTCCTCCTTAGGTTTGTTCTAGTCCAATTAGGGTTTTTAACCAATGTTGTGCGTCATATAGGTGTGTTTGTGTCATTGGATGAACATTTAGGTCATTTTCGTCTTTCCTACACTTATTCTTGTCCAACTAGGGTTTTTAACAAATCTTATGCGTCCAATAGGTGTGTTTGTATCATTGGATGAACATTTAGGTCATTTTCGTCCTCCCTAGGTTTTTTCTAGTCCAATTAGGGTTTTTAACCAATCTTGTGCATCCAATAGGTGTCTTTGTGTCATTGGATGAACATGTAGCTCATTTTCGTCTTACCTAGACTTATTCTAGCCCAACTTGGGTTTTTACCCAATCTTGTACATCCAATATGTTCATTTGCGTCATTGGATCAACATTTAGGTCATTTTCGTCCTCGCTAGGTTTGTGTCATTGGATGAACACTTAGGTCATTTTAGTCTTCCCTTGACTTATTCTTGTCCAATTAGGGTTTTTAACCAATCTTGTGCATACAATAGCTGTGTTACTATCATTGGATGAACATTTAGGTTATTTTCGTCCTCCCTTGGCTTATTCTGTTCCAATTAGGGGTTTTATCCAATCTTGTGCATCCAATAAGTTCATTTGTGTCATTGAATGAACATTTAGGTCATTTTCGTCGTTCCTAGATTATTCTTGTCGAACTAGGGTTTTTAACCAATCTTGTGCATCCAATAAGTTCATTTGTGTTATTGGATGAACATTTAGGTCATTTTCGTCCTCCCTAGGTTTATTCTAGTCCAATTAGGGTTTTTAACCAATCTTGTGCGTCCAATAGGTGTGTTTGTGTCATTGGATGAACATTTAGGTCTTTTTCGTCCTCCCTTGGCTAATTCTTGTCCATTTAGGGTTTTTAACCAATCTTGTGCATCCAATAAGTTCATTTGTGTCATTGGATGAACATTTAGGTCATTTTCGTCCTCCCTAGGTTTATTCTTGTCCAATTAGGGCTTTTAACCAATCTTGTGCGTCCAATAGGTGTGTTTGTGTCGTTGGATGAACACTTAGGTCATTTTCGTCCTTCCTAGACTTTTTCTTGTCCAAATAGGATTTTTAACCAATATTGTGCATCCAGTAGGTGTGTTTGTGTCAGTGGATGAACATTTAGGTCATATTCGTCCTTCCTAGACTTATTCTTGTCCAACTAGGGTTTTTAACCAATGTTGTGCATCCTATAGGTGTGTTTGTGTCACTGGATGAACATTTAGGTCATTTTCGTCCTCTCTAGGTTTGTTCTAGTGCAATTAGGGTTTTTAACCAATCTTGTGCATCCCATAAGTTCATTTGTGTCATTGGATGAACATTTAGGTCATTTTCGTCCTCTCTAGGTTTGTTCTAGTGCAATTAGGGTTTTTAACCAATCTTGTGCATACAATAGGTGTGTTTGTGTCATTGGATGAACATTTAGGTCTTTTTCGTCCTCCCTAGGCTTATTCTTGTCCAACAAGGGTTTTTAAACACTCTTGTGCATCCAATAGGAGTGTTTGTGTCATTAGATGAACATTTAGGGAATTATCGTCCTCCCGTGGCTTATTCTTGTCCAATTAGCGTTTTTAACCAATCTTGTGCATACAATAG
>NW_027335486.1:0-1341 GCF_000331145.2 Cicer arietinum
TAGGGTTTTTTACCAATCTTATGCTTCCAATAAGTTCATTTGTGTCATCGGATTAACATTTAGCTCTTTTTTGTCATCCCTAGGCTTATTCTTGTCCAATTAGGGTTTTTAACCAATTCTTTAAATTCAATAGGTTTGTTTCTGTCATTCGATGAACATTTAGGTCATTTTCGTTATCCCTAGGTTTATTCTTGTCCAATTTGGGTTTTTAATTAATCTTCTGCATCAAATAGGTGTGTTTGAGTCGTTGGATGAGCATTTAGGTCATTTTCATCCTCGCGAGGCTTTTTCTTGTGTAATTAGGGTTTTTTTATCAATCTTGTGCATCCAATAGGTGTGTTTGTGTCATTGGATGAACAATTAGGTCATTTTCGTCCTCCCTAGGCTTATTATTGTCCAATTGGGGTTTTTAATCAATCTAGTGCATCCAATAGGAGTGTTTGTGTCAATGGATGATTATTTAGGTCACTTTCATCCTCCCTAGGCTTATTCTTGTCCAATTAGGGTTTTTACCCATCTTGTGCTTCCAATAAGTTCATTTGTGTCATCGTATTAACATTTAGGTCATTTTCGTCTTCCCTAGGCTTATTGTTGTCCAATTAGGATTTTTAACCCATTTTGTGCATCCAATAGGTTTGTTTGTGTCATTGGATGAACATTTACGTCATTTTCGTCCTCCCTAGGCTTATTCTTTTCCAATTAAGGTTTTTAACCAATTTTGTGCATCCAATAGGTTTGTTTGTGTCATTGGATGAACATTTACGTCATTTTCGTCCTCCCTAGGCTTATTCTTTTCCAATTAAGGTTTTTAACCAATTTTGTGCATCCAATAGGTTTGTTTGTGTCATTGGATGAACATTTACGTCATTTTCGTCCTCCCTAGGCTTATTCTTTTCCAATTAAGGTTTTTAACCAATTTTGTGCATCCAATAGGTTTGTTTGTGTCATTGGATGAACATTTACGTCATTTTCGTCCTCCCTAGGCTTATTCTTTTCCAATTAAGGTTTTTAACCAATTTTGTGCATCCAATAGGTTTGTTTGTGTCATTGGATGAACATTTACGTCATTTTCGTCCTCCCTAGGCTTATTCTTTTCCAATTAAGGTTTTTAACCAATTTTGTGCATCCAATAGTTGTGTTTATGAAAATTTAGGTCATTTTCGTCCTCCCTAGGCTTATTATTGTCCAATAAGGGTTTTCTTTATCAATCTTGTGCATCCAATAGGTTTGTTTGTGCCATTGGATGAACAATTAGGTCATTTTCTTCCTCCCTAGGCATATTCTTGTCCAATTAGGGTTTTTAACCAATTTTGTGCATCCAATAGGTGTCTTTATGAAAAT